>NW_020272939.1:0-81066 GCF_003268045.1 Sipha flava
CCGGGCACCCGGGCCTGAATGTTAAAAATAATTATTTTCACCGAAAAAAAAAATAATCTCTTATATATAAATATAAAAATGATAATAAGTATATCATTTTGAAATACAAGTCTTAGGAGGAATGCGTTATTCTAGACAAAACAAGTAGATGGATGAAAACTGTAGTTCTACAAAAGTAGAGGGATGCCATCCTTCCATATCCCCCCCCACTTCGAGCTCTGGGGTACACATTTTAAAAGTAGTTGTTTTCACAGGGATTTTAAAGATTACGGTCACCGGTTCAAAGAAACCGTCACCAACCATTTCCTTGCGTGCACTTCCGTGGATCGAAACAACGAGACAAGTTCACGTAGGAAACATAATGTTATTAGATTAGATTTATTGTTGATACGATAAAGATAGGAACATTATAGGAATTTGTACTGGATCGAGTACGTTGCTCGATTGTCATATTATTCTGGGATTAATGTTTTTGGGCAATACCCTAGTGGTTCTGCTTTGTATAAGCGCCTCGCGGTGTATTTCGCCAGTGCCTCGCAAAAGCTTGCATCGGCCCAGGGGTGGTTTCAGGAGGGTTCCTAGGAGCCACGGCCCCCTCCCATGCTCGTACTGTATTTATAAAAAATTGTATATTGTTAACAAAAAATGCATATTATAATATGTACTATCATACTACACGCACAAGTATGTAGTTAGAGCCATAGAGGTATGACGGTTGAAAGGAGTTTTTCCACACTTCGGAGACTAAAAACCTAGCTTCGTTCAATGATGATTGAAGATAGGCTATCAGCATTATGTCCAATTAATGTATATCATAAAGTAGATATTCTAGATAAAATAGATCATATTATTGATATTTTTGCCAATTTTAAAAATAGACGACTTGAATTTGTGTTGTAAAAATTGTTGTTTTCTTTTTGTTATAAAATTTTGTAAAATTATAACTTGCCCTTTCCCCCCCCCTAACCAAGGTTCTGGAGCCGCTCCATCACCGGCCCTAATACTGATCCACATAGACATGCACTTTATGCGTCCGGGAATGTCGAAAAAGTGTGAACCGTCGGTTTATCTCGTATTCAGTATGTAGTAGTTACCGCGATGTTTACGGGCTACGGAGATGTGGATATTCATTCGGATGTTATTATCGTGCTCCTAAGTGAGACACAATATTGTGTTCAACGACGGCGGCGGGTGCTAAATTGTACTTTGCATATTTTTACATAATATTTTTGACAATTCGAATGGATTTATTCTGGTTTTAACGCACACGCGAACGCACTACTAACAGTGTACACCTGCGCAGCCCATTACTAATATTATTATTTTTTTTTTTCGACAACCACTTGTTCACGTTTTCCATTGTTTACGTGACATCGGTCATTACCGTCATTGACGAAACGCGTTTATTTATTGTCACGAGCTGTGTGTACGGGTGCCGCGGCGGGAACCGCTCGTCGTTAGTTTTCCAATTATGAATTAATCACCTTTTGTTTGATTTCCCGTTCGCGGGACGATTGGTTTTCGAATAATCACAAGTCGCGAGAGAAAAAAAAAATATGTAAGATCGACGTCGCCTCTCGCGTGATTTTAGAGGACGCCACTGATGACGGGTTAAGAAACTGACGTAAATAAAACCGCCATGTTGTCACTGAAGAATATATCCATTTGTTGTGTGAACCTTAAATTAAACATGAAAATGAATTCAGAATCTATGAGTTGTGAAAAAATAATATTATTTTATAAATCGTATGTGCCCGATAAACTCTACCAGTTCGTACACACCAGTAGGGCCGTAATCGCCGAACGTGGTCACACTGGTACGACCGTGAGATTTCCCCGCGAACCTTTATCAACACGTTACGGGTGCGTAGAAGATGAAATAATAACGGTCGTTTGATTTGGTGTACCTTGTACGCCTGTTGTGAATATTGTAAGGCCTGTGGATCAATTGAACAAATCATAGCCCACAGTTGCACCTTACTTTTGTGGTGCCATTATCCGTCTAGACTGTTGAAAAACCCATAATTATTTTTATTTTTTTTTTAAGTAATATAATACAATTTTTAATCGTTACGTTTGGTCCGTCATCGTCATCACCATTGTTGGTTTTATTTCATTTCCTTTATTTTCCCTTAGTTTTACTCGCAAAGCGTTGAAGATATTAATTTTAGAATGTCTCAATTCGCGTTTGTCAATGATCTTAAAAGCGCCGTCAGGATGGACGAACCAATAACTAATGGTCCAGCTCCGCGCTGGATGAAAAAAAGTGTTGAATCGACTTCAAGGTGTGTGTGGTTTGCTTAATTTTTTCATTACACTTGATATATTATATATATATATATATATATAAATATATTCTCTATTAGCTCATCCAACACTTCTAGAAACAAAATATCGACTTCGGGTTCATTCAGTGGACACATGAAACTTTCTAAAGAAACTATTGACTTGATGGCTGCTAAAAGAACACCATCAAAAACACCTAAAAAATCAAAATCACCAGGTTAGTAAAGTTGTATCTATGTTACTGAGGTTATCTAAAAGTTAAAATCTGTTTTATATCCAAATGATAAACTAGATTTAATTAATCTATGTAATAACCCTTTATCCAGCTTATAAAATATAAATCATACTTTATAAATGTTTTATAATTATCTGGTATAAAATGAGTGAAAATCATATTGATAGGTTTTTCAAAATAAATAAATTAACCCCACGAAAACTAATTAATGTTCTTGTTAACTCTCCTGAATCATCAGTAAATAATAGTTTAAAAAAATTATTCACAATTGTAAAAGGTGAGAAATTAAATTTTACTTATGATTTTTATAGATTAAATAATAGATAAATTAATCTAAAATTATGATTCCATTTAAATATAAATTACTAATTTTTTAAAAAGATAATAGCAGTGATTTTAAAATATAATTATATTATATAGGGGTGGCAAACCTTTTTTGATTTAAGTGCCAAATTTTTCTTTTTTAGGTTTTGAAAATTGTTCACGTACCCAAAGAAAATTACAGATTTATTATATTATTTTTATTAAATTTCAGTCATTCTTAATGAAATGCAGGCAGCAATTGTTTCATTGGTCAAAATGTTTCTTTCCTTCGATTTAATTAAATTTGTTATGGCGAATAAGCTTTCACAAACATAAGTTGATGAAAAATATGAAAGAATAGTGAATGTTGTAATTTTTTAAACATATATAATTTGTTTATTTTAATTTTTTACTACCAACATTTTATAAGTAGTATAATTTTTTTTTTTTTGTGTACAATTTTTAATAATTTCAATTTTTTACACATGCCATAGATTCACCACCTGTGATATAATATATAATATCTATATTCTAAAATCAATGATAATAGGTACCTATTTATGAAATACATAAAAAATATAAGTGTCATCGATTGTTATCCAATGAAAATATTTATAGTAAATCATTCATTTTTAGCTTCAAGATCAGCATCTAATACACCAGCTAAACCAAAAACCCCCGGTGGTGATAGATTCATTCCTTCCAGAATGTCTACAAATTTTGACATGAGTCATTTTAAAGTAAGTCAAAAATGTATACTCAATGTATTAATAATATTTATCTCAATAAAATTATAAAATTTATTCATTTAGATGAATCAAGAAAATGAAAACTTAGACTTGAGTCCAACTCAAGCGGATTATAGAAAAGCCATGTCTGAAAATCTCCATGGTTGTGACATTAATAATGTCAGAGTTTTATCCTATCAGAACAAAGCACCAGCTCCTCCAGAGGTAAGGTAAAATCTTAAGTATATTTAATTAATTTTATAAAATTAATAATTTATTTTAGGGTTATCAAAATGCTTTGAAAGTAGTTTATAGCCAATCTAAGACTCCCATGAATGTACGTGGAAATACTCGTTACATACCACATGCACCAGACCGTATATTGGATGCTCCTGAAATTGTTGACGACTATTGTATAGTATTCCATTAATTTAGATGACTATAAATCATTAATAATATTTATATTTTAAACAGATTTAAATTTAATTGACTGGAGTTTTTCCAACATATTGGCTGTCGCCCTGGGTACAAGTGTTTATCTATGGAATGCTGACACAGGTGCAATTGATCAGTTGTTGGATTTAGAAGGTGCTGATTATATTACATCTTTGAGCTGGATACCTAATGGACACTTATTAGCAGTTGGAACTTCCCTAGGACCTGTCCAAGTAAGTACATGTCTGCTTTTAGTTTGTAGAACATGGCGTAAATTTAATTATTTATTTGTGTAGCTATGGGATGTGTCACAGACAAAGCGGCTACGTATAATGAACAGTCATAGTTCAAGAGTAGGTGCCATGTCATGGAACAATCATATATTAACCACAGGTTCTAGAAATGGACAACTTGTTCACAATGATGTCAGACATAGAGAACACATTATTACTATAATTCAATCCCATACACAAGAAGTAAATACAATACAATACAACGCTAAGTTTCTAATGAATATTTTGTTAACATTAATAACATTTATAATACTATATTAACATATACTTTTTTCTTGCAGGTTTGTGGTTTGAAATGGTCAACTGACGGTCGTTACCTAGCCAGTGGTGGCAATGATAATCTGCTAAATGTGTATAGTGGCTTACCCGGTCAAACAACTTACCATTCTGAACCCATATATAGTTTTAGGTAAGTTTGTGGTTAAAAATAAGAATTAATAATTGAAAATAATTTCATACTTGTATTAGTCAACATCAAGCAGCGGTCAAAGCTTTAGATTGGTGCCCATGGCAAACTAATGTATTGGCCAGTGGTGGTGGTACAGCTGACAGGACTATTAGATTTTGGAATTGTAATAATGGTCAGTGTATTAATTCTGTCAATGCCAACTCACAAGTATGCGCTATTCTGTGGTCTAAAACATACAGGGAATTGGTATCAGCACATGGGTTTGCAAACAATCAGCTTACCATATGGAAGTACCCATCACTGACAAAGGTATATTCCAACATCGATAAAATAACAATTTGTTAATAAGATTTGATCAGCTGTTTCAAAATTCTGATTTTATTACTTCCCTTAAGGTTGCTGAGCTAACTGGACACACCAATCGTATTCTTAACTTAGCCATGTCACCAGATGGTTCTACAGTACTCTCAGCTGGAGCTGATGAGACCTTAAGAATGTGGAAGTGCTTCTTGCCAGATCCAAACAAGAAGAAAGAGAAAGAGAAGCGATCTTCTAGACCCACTTTGCTGGGTCCGGGCTTAAGATAATTAGTGAGCATTTGTTTTTCAATATTTGTTTGTCAATTAGATTTGTATACAATATTTGTGTGTTTTTTTTTATTATTATTATTATTACACAGCTTTAGCTTTTTATTTTACTTTTTACGACTTAATTGTACTTTTCTAATTGTATTTTTTTCACTTTATATTTTTCATTATTACTTATGAACTAAACTGTATTTAAATTTTATAATTTCTATGTGAACGAGTTTTCATAAACAAGTCATTTTAAATTTTTTTGCCTTCTTAATATTGGATTTATGCAGAATTAGTGTGTACGTAAAATATGACTACAAAGATAATTTTTATTATTTTTTATATAATAACTTTAATTAGTAATTACTTATATTAATAAACAAGTCTTTGGCTAATAAACGTTTACATTTAAAATAATATATGCTCAAAGTAAATTATGATATTGAGGAGTAACAAAAACAAAAGAAAATATGAAAAAATAATGATTGAAAGAAATAATTCGGTTGGTTTCTTGTACCGCTGGTGTGCAATCAATACTACTACAACTAGTCACGTATTAATAATGTAGATGGCTGCCAGCGGTAGCACAATTCAACACAACCATTCAATGCTTAATATTATACACTATTTAAAGGTGTTTTGTATAAAATAATTATCAACATAAAAAAATGGTAAGCAAACATCACTATTACGTGCACTTAGAGATGAGGTATGGGGAAAGGTGAACTGACAAGTATTCAATTTAACCTTGCTGTAACAGTTTTCACTAAAAGATGAATAAAGTTGAAGAAAATGACTAGATATTAAACACATGCATAGGAAGGTTTATCAAAATGTCACTCGCGTGAAGAATATCATTGTGGCAATATTGAATTTTACAATAATATTACCTCATCTCCAAGTTTACAAAAGAAACTACAATTCGAGTTATATGCGCATAAAAGTATATATAAAGTAAAAAATAAAAACTTACAATTTAATATACATAATCATAGTGAACGCAAAACCATTGATTATAAATTAAGAATTTATAATTAATGGTTTAACAAAAATAGTCTAGTGAGATTTTAATGAAGCTTATGTTGGTTATAATTAACTGGAGAACAGTTTTTACCAGAGAAAAACTGATCAAAGACCAAATATATAGGTACTAATATAATTGTTATTGCAACGATCTATATAATATATAACAGTTAATATGAAAATAGTGCACTATTAATGTATATCAATAATATATATATATATAACTTAAATTTAATTTGACTAATATACAATAGATTATATTGTTTTTTTTTTTTTTTTAGGATTTTTGTCAGTTTCAAAATAACCCTGCAAAATTTTACGTATATAAACTCGATAGGATGAGTCTATATAATAAGCTCCTCATTTAAGGCACTGTTTTCAGTAGTTTTATAATTAGGAGAAACGTTAAGTCTAAACTTATTTTAACAAAAAAAAAAAAAAGTAGAAATAACACAACAACAAAAAAACCACACCTTAAATTAAAAAAAACAGTGTTTAAGTCCTTAAAAATACAATAAGCTGAACAACATTTTGCAGTATTTCAATAATATATAGAGGGGGAAAAACGTAAAAAATAATTAAAATAGTAGTACATTACAATTCCATTTACATTGAATTATAATTTGACGAGCGATCAATTTGAGTTTGGAGGTTATGAATTATAGACACAAGTTTGGCGTTTTCGATGAATAAATCTTTAACAATCATATCAGCGCTCATGAGTTGTTTATTCTGAAAAATTATATTAGATAAGCATTGCAATGAACTACCAATTATTAAGATCAGATGACATTTACTTGTTCATGTCTCATTTTAATTTGTTCTTCAAGCTTATCTTGGGCTGTACGCAATAACTTGTGAGCCACATCTATTTTTGTTTGATGTTCATTCCATATGGCTATACAAAAAATAATCATATACAATTAAATTTAAATTAAAACATGATTATATTCATAAGTGATGAAAAATGATCATAAATTCTTGAATTTTAGTAATATTTTATATTAATAACATTATTTTTGTACGAATTGATAGATTAAATTATAAAAAAAAATGTATGAATATGTATTAAAATGTAATTAAATCATTTAATTTAATTAACTAAAAATTTTTCAATTAATGATAATATAATCTACAAAATGATATTGTAAGCAAAATTACATTAACATCAGGAAAATGTTTACAAGACATTGTGACCCAACCATTGTAAGTTTTATTTTACTTAAGGAGTAAAATTAATAAAACATTAAACTATACCAACCATTGGTTAACTTTTGATGTCTGGCCTGTTCATCATGAAGCTTCTGCTCAAGTTCTTTGCATTTCCTGGTATCTACAGACATCTGGTTTGCTTGATTCATTTCTTTCCGCACAAATAATTCTTTGTGGGTGTTCTGCAATATAAATATTCAATAAATTTATATTCGCACAAATAAAAATATAACTAATCCATTTATTTCATATCAGCTATAAACTCAAAATAATTAAACCATAAATCATAATAAATAGTTATTTTCTTTAACTCCAACATTAACTTAATTTAGCATAATTTTTCTTCATTAAAACTATTTGATGTATTGACATTATATTGTTATTTGATGAAAAATTAAGAGTAATATAATCTATTATAATAATTATATTTGAAATAATGAGTTTAATTTATTCCTTACAAAATAATTTAATTTGGTATACTTTAAATTTTTGATTAATTTTAAATTAATAATAGATTATAATTTTAATTCTAATTGATTTATAAATTAATTTAAATTATATTCAATATTGTATTTAAAATTAGATTAAATAGTTTGTAAAATATGTAATTACTTCATAGTGTACTAAGAAGTATATAAAATGTAATTTTGTGTTACAATTATAAAATTTACATTGAGCTAAGGTTTTATAGAGAAAATCAATTTAATTTAGTAATTATAATTAATTAACTAAAAGATTTTTGTTGGCATGGATGTGAAACATAGGATTAAGTGCGGTTGGATGAAATAGAAGCGTATGGCATTTTATGTAATAAGAGAATTCCAATGAGGCTGAAAAGTATTTTACAGGAGTGTAGCAAAACCAACTACGTTATATAGTTTGGAGTGTCGGATGATACACAAAAGAATTTATATGATAAGAGAATTTCAATGAGCTTGAAAGTTAAATTTTACAGGAGTCTAACGATACTAATTATATGTAGGCGTAAACTGGGGGGGGGCAATTGTCCCACCCCTAGAATAAATTAGGAGAGGCAGTGCTCCCTCTGATATTTAACACACTCTGTTTTAAAATAATTACAAAACAGCTGGTTATAGCTATTACTATACAATTTTTTTTTTTAAATCTTAATTTTAAATGTTAGCTTATCTAACATATGTTAGAAAATGAATAATTATATATAATTATACGTTAGGTTAGTAATATGTTAGGTAGTAAAGCGGCACTTAGCTTCGGACACCCTTTTTGTTAGATATGTAATTATATATTTGCCCCCCCCCCCCCTTAATAAATTTTCAAGTTACACCTATTCAACTATGCTATATAATTCGGAGTGTTGGGCGGTTGATAGAAGAATAAAACAGAGTATGGGTGTTGGGAAAATGAGAATGCTTAGATGGATGAATGGAGTGACAAGAGAAAGTAGAATGAGGAACAAATATGTAAGAGGTAGTACTAGTGTAGCTCAGATAGTGGATAAGATGAGAGAAAATAGATTGATATGATTTGGGCATGTGATGTGATAAAAGAAAACAAATGCAGTAAGTTATTATAATGAACATAAAGAAAAAGAGGAAGAGGAACACCAAAAAAGAGATGGTTGGAAACAATTGAGAATGATATGAGGGCTGTGGTGGTGTATGTGTAAGGGATGTAGAAAATCAAAATGAGTGGAGGTTTAGGACAACGATATCTGACCCCAAATAGTTGGGAGAAAGGTGAAGGAGAGAAAGAAGAAAAGATTGTTGTTTCAAAGGCTGAGAGAAAACAAAGAGTCAAAGTATTTTATATAAGATAGTGTATACTAATAATCTAGACTGAAGTATTACAATCTTAGCATTAAAATAATTTTTGCAGTTAATTAAGTAGTTAAATAGAATATTAATTTAAAAGAAAACCATTTTTGAATAACATTAAATTTTATACCAAATATATCCAAATTGTATCATTATTTAATTACTTCAAACTCAATGAATATATTTTTATATTAAAGTACTTACTGAAAGTACATTTAGATATTCTTGTAGTTGTAATATTTCATTTTTAAGTGTACTCCTTCGTTGCAACAAATTACGGCATTCCACACCTAATTTTTCACGATTTTTTCTTAAGTCAAACATTTTATTTTTTAAATCACTGTACACCTAAACAATAAATAAAATATAAAGTTAAAATAAATAAACACAAGATTATGAAAATAATGCATACTTTTGCATTTTCATAACATTTTTCACATGGTTCCTTAAATTGACAATTTGGTACTTCACGATCTATTTTTTCAACCGGTAAGATGATTTGAGATTTTAATTTATCATTTTCATTCTTAATCTTTTGCATTTCTTCTTCTATTTTAACACGATAACTTGAAAATTCTTGTTGAATACAGTTTATCTGTAGAGAAATAAAGATTAAATAATATTATTTAATTTAAAATATTTTGGAATAATAAAATTACTTGTTCTTCAAGTTCAGCATTTTCATCAATTGGAGGTAATCTTTTAACAGTGGTTGACTCCATCATTTCACTATATTCTTTGATCTTTGCTTCTAGATCATTCAATTTTTCTTCACTTACTTTCTTCTCCTATTTAAAAAAAAAAAAAAAATGAAATAATAACAATTTAATGATAATATAATTATGGTACTATTGATTAATTATAACCGAATGATAAATATTTATTCCATTTATATAACATATAATCAGAATTAATGATCTTTAAATATCATCTAAAAATGAATAACACTTACTAATTCATTTAATTTACGTTCTTCATCCAATTTTTGTGACCAATATTCTTCACATTCAAAGTATTCATTACGTAATGCATCGATACCATTTTCCAGATCAGTGCATTCATCTTTCAACCGTTTAGCTTCGTCTAAAGCTTTGTCTGCTACATTGCATATCTCATTATATCTAGATTCCCAATCTTTCTCAATTTTTTCACATTTTTCATACAGTTCATGATTATCTGATTTACACTGGTTGAACATTTGTTTCAATTGTTCTACACTACCATTTGTCACTTCCATCAAAGTAGTATCCATAAATTCCATTTCTAATGAACTCTCAAATTGCTTATTTAATGACCTTCTTGTTGGATATTTATTTAAAGGCGATGAAGTCGCAAAACTATCTAGAGACTCTTGTAATAGTAACTTATTTTTGTTAACTTGTATCGAATTAATGACTTGAGGAGTATGTTTCAAATATTCCAAATAGTCAATCAATTCATCTAAATGAGAAGAATCAATTTGTGTCTGGGATGATAGTGTTGTTTTTATACTAGTAACAAGCATTGAAGACTGAGAACACTTTTTATCTGATTCTCCCATATTTTCACACTATCAAATACAATCAAAATAAATATAAAATATAAATAATTTATAGTTGTATACGTCATTATTAAGAATAACCTAAGATATATTATTTTACTTACTTTATTCCATGTTTCAAAGTCAGATTCAATGGTATATGTTTCAGAAGTATTTGTACTATCATTCTCTCCAACCTCCAAAGAGGACTCAATAGGAAATTCTTTCACTTTGCCAAAACAGTTGGGACTATTTTCTTCAGCCAAAAAATTCCTGACATTAGTTTCAAATGACCTATCAGCTTCCAAATTTTCAATTCTAAAAGTATAAAAAGAAAAGAAAAATAATAGCATAAATAAAACATTTTATAAGTGTCAAAAATACTATTATTGTATAATATACCTTTTAGTTGCTTCAAGTTCAATAACTAGTTCATCATTTTGATCTCTGAGAAATTTGTTATCATTTTTTAAAGTATCAATTTTTTCCACGAGATCTAAAATTTGCTCATTATTTGATTCCAATTCCAATGTCTATGATTCATTGAAAATCATAATATAATTATATATTTAAATTTCAATTCTGATTTACATTAAATTAAATAAATATATGAAAAAAATTAATATAAAATTGAAAATAAAATTATATTTTGATTTTTAAACTATTTGATAAAACTAAAAATAATGTTTGTTATCAGTGATATAGCATGAGATTTTTTTTATTACAATTAACTATAGAACAGTTTGTTCATACTATCACTAATTTGTTTAACAATATTCAGAGAAAATCAAAATTAATATATATTTAATTTTCATTAATAAAATAATCATGTTTACCTTCAATTTTAACTGTGGAATTTCTTGAACTTGAATTTCTAAGCACACATTTTTTTCTTTTATTTCTTCTAATTGTTCATTCAATCGTGTATTTTCATTTTCTAATAGACTCAGTTGTTAAAAAAAAAAAAAAATTGTTTATTAATAAATTATAAATTAATTAAATTGCAATTAAGTATTAATACTAAACATACTTTTTTGTTTTTAAAGAGTTCAGATTGTAATTCATTTTCATAATCTTGTACTTGCTGTAATTTATCTTTGAGCAAAATATTTTGATTCAACAATTGGTCTTTTTCTGAATCCCATTGATCAATAAGTGTTTTCCGTTCTTCATGATGTTTGTGTTCTAGAGCACTTAAATAAAATTACTTAATTAGATTATCTAATCATAATACATTTAATTTTTTGAAATCTTAAAAAATAATTTAATGTAGAACCCTTACGCAATTTTATCAGCTGATGATTTTTCTAGTCGCATATGATTTTCATCAACTTCTTGCGCAAGCATTGCTGCTCTATTATTAGCAGTATCAACATCATCCTTTAATTTCTCTCTCTCACAGTTCATCTGTTCAATAATCATTCTATAATCAAACAAATTAAAATTACAAAAAATTTAATATACATACATTAATATTATTTTTCTTACTTTAGCCATTTTACTTGATATTCATTTAATGAACTTAAAGCTTTAAGTAAAATAAATGGTGAGTTAATCAAATCATATTCTGGTAATGATGAGTCAACAAAGTTATTTCGTACTTTATTGAGTTGGTTGTTCACAATAGTTACTAGATCAGGTACATATACTGTATCTAAAGAAGTGTCAATCCCTAGTTCTTGTAACAAGTTAACTGATTCAGGTATACCACTACTTTCCCATAATTCAATAAGAGTGCAAACATTTACCACCCTAATAAAAATCATTAAATATAGTTAAATATAAATTAAAGTTATGGTATTTAGTTATGAATGACGATTACATTGAATTTGGTGAATTATCTTCTCTATGATAATATGACGTTGATGAAATTCCAGAAGTTGATGTTTCAGAATTTGGTGAAACAGACCGGAAATCAAGACTGCTAATTAATTCCAAAACTTCTTTAATTGTTATATTATCATTAGAATATTTTTCATTGATCTTCTCAAATAATTTTTCATTACAGTCAAAGTGTTGGATTATACTGATTAGTTGAGGTTTTGATACAAGTCCATTGGATGTGATACCCATGTTTTCACAGACTAAACTTAAATTGTGTTTATCCATAATCAACCGTTCTCTTAATAAATCTAAAAACCATCATTTATTTTTTAATAAAAAATAACTAAGTAAAAGTTTATTTTTATAAACTTACCATGTTTGTCATCACATTGTGATAATAGGTTTTTATTTAGTGTTTCATCATCAGGTTTTATATCTGAATGTACCTGTAATTAAATAATTATCAATATCATTAAAACGTTGAACTAAATAATATACAAGAAACTTACATTGACATATTCTAGTTTTCGAGGAGATAACGGTAAGCTACTATTTAAATCTTGAGTAATTTCTGATTGATTTAGAGTAAAACTATCGTCTCGAGGCTTTGTTCGACGGCCATATTTTTTTTCACCAAAAACATACTTAGGTGATATTTCCCTAACTGTAATGTAAGAAAAAATATTTAACTATTTAAGAACTATATAAAATCAAACATTAATGAGATAATGATTTGTTTATTAAGGTCACACAATGTTATGTTAACGTCCTTCACAATCAGATTATTGAAATTGAATAACCTTTCACTATTGTCATGATATATATCTAACTTATGATTAATGACATAAATTATTGATTTTCAAGTTATTTATACTTTATCTAAAATTTTTAATGTTAAAATTAAGATTATTGAATTGAAATAGTATAAATTAATCGACAAAAAATAAGAACCTATATTTTTCATTATTATAAGCATAATTTTAATTTGTAAATTTCAAAATAACTGATTAATTAACTTTTTAAATTTCCGCATTAAAATTCAAGTTTATATCTTGGTTAATTTAATAGGTATATGTAAATGTATATTTATGTATATAATATCTCCCATTCACTGTACTTTTAATACTGATTATACTAGTTCCTTTAAAAGTTATTTGTTTTATCATTTTTTAGGAGCTTCAGTTATAATTTTTTAATATGATTTTAGGTATTGTTGATTAATTGTAAGTTGCTAAATTAACATAATATTTTTCATTGTTGATAAATAATGACAATGTTTTACAATTTTATGTTTTGTTTTATATAAATAATAATTAAACTATAATTTAAATTTATTTTAAATGCTTTGATAATTTATTATCAATATAAAATAGGTTTATTATTTACACAACTTATTTATTTTGTTATATTATACATAATTTATTAAATTATTATTTTGATATATAAAAATATTTTTAAGTTCACACTAAAAACAAGAAAAGTAGAATCAATAATTTGATCATTTCTATTTGAGTTAACATTTTTTTTAGGGCGAAGATATTAAAATAAATAAACATTAGTTTTTCATTATTATTATTTACTCAACAAAAAAAAACTATTTTCTATATTATATGTAAAATAATGTATTGTATATTATTCATAGACAGAGAAATAATTTTAAGTCATCTAATTATTTTTAATAATGTTAATTAACTGAATAATTACTAAACAGCTTAAAAATTAATGTCTATAATTATAAAACTTAATTTATAATTAAATTAATATGGTAAAATTCACATTAAAAAAATGAATCAACATTCAGTACTATACACTATATATAATAAGTACATTTAATATTCTATATTTTAAAATTCATAAGAAGTTATTAAGTATTTTGAGAAATTTTAACTTATCATAAATTGTTTTCAGGTAAATAAAATTCATTTAAAAACATAAATATTATTCCAGTTTTTACTTCACTGTTTTTTTTTTATCTTTCAGTGAATGGAGGGAATAATTACATAGATATAAAAAATAATAAAAACATTTTCCTAATTGAAAGTATATTTACCTAACAATTTAATATTATTAAAATTATCATTTAATAAATTCTAATCATAAATTATTAACTTATCAGATCGACAAGACTTAATATTTTAAGAATGTATCAATCAGTACACATCAGTTTATACACAATTAAGCTATTGCTGTAAGTTTAGTTAGTAAATATTCATAACATGTCAATAATAGCTTATGATGATAAAATAATATAATAGGCTTATCTATATAACATACATAATAAAAGGTAGGTGAAAGGAGTAAAGAAAACAAGGTCAAGTAGTACCAAAAAACAGAATATTTGACAACAATTTCATATAATATGTATCCTGTATGTCCATTTTAGAAAGCAATTGTTAAATTGATCGATAAAATAAAAAAAAAATACTTGAAAATTCTTACCCGGGGAAATATCTCTAGAATAAATTTCTTCTTTTAAACCATTATTGGCCAAACAAATCAAAGCATCTCGAAATTGTTCAAAAGAAACAGTTGAATTCTGATCCAAGAACGACCATAATTGTTTACGTTGGCCAAAATCCAATTGTAGTGTATCACAAAGAGCATTTACTCCTTTATGGTCCAACTCATCATTTTCATCACTTTCAAAACTTTTAAAAATATTATACAATTCTTTTTCATATGGTTCTTCCATGACTGCATGTAAAAATCATCACCAGTATCTATTGAAACAATAAAACAATATTAAAGTTAACGTTAGAAAAATTAATAATATATACTACACAGCAAAAATAAAAATAAATTGTAAATGATACACTTTTAAGGTA
The DNA here is from genome assembly GCF_003268045.1 of Sipha flava. Taxonomy (NCBI): domain Eukaryota; kingdom Metazoa; phylum Arthropoda; class Insecta; order Hemiptera; family Aphididae; genus Sipha; species Sipha flava. The sequence goes on from NW_020272939.1 coordinate 15,464, forward strand.
AAAAAAAAAAATAGATAAATGGTATTTAAATTAAGATAATCAAAATTCAAGATGTTTTTGGTCACGGTATTGAAATGTGAACATATTGAACGTTATTGGTATAATTTTTTCCATTTTCAGGACAGCTATGATAATATGTCAATCATTTTCACTTTTGATTTGAATTTTATTTATTATTAAAAATATTACTCACCGAATTTTACAAACATATGATATTACAGAGGTTGTCTAAAATTGCAAAATTAGTTATGACGGACGAATGAAACGTTTAATAATGAAACGAATTGATTACGAATAGAAAACATTTGTATCCCCAAAGAACACAATATTGAAATTAGTAATTGCTTTTATCAGTGTTTCGCTAAAAATTAGTAATAAAATGTATTTATTCTGTGCCACACGACTTTATCATTTTACCAAATACATGGAGGTCGTATAGTATCTAGTAAAATCTCACCGACCTCATGAGTTTATTTGAGGTTATCTCCTTTTGAAAATAATAAACATTAAAAAATATTGAAAATACAATTTAGAAGAAAAACAAACTAATCCAACTGTCAATTTTTGCTCAATGTTTATTTTTATTGAATTGTGAACAGTTTTTATTATTCCTCATAAGCCGTAACACAACAAAGTACATCTATAATTATTCTTAACGTTTTGTACAACTTCTGATGTATACTGTATTGCGTATTGATTATGTTTCAGTAAATAATTAATAATACATTTTGATATAGAATATATTTTTAGTATTAAAAATTTAATTATCAAACAGTCAATCTGTAGATATTGGTTTTGCTTTAAATTTTGAAACGTTTATTAATAAAGATATTAAAACTATTAGTATAAAATTATTTTTGATAAATGATAAGATGTGATAATGGAATGGAAAAGTCATAATCCTATTTTAATACATCTATTTCTGTATAGAAATATTTTTTAGTTTTATTGGGTACTTTATATATTTAATTTTTAATAAAGGATTTATGTTGGGTCCTATTCAATTGATTTTTTTGGTCATTAGATTATAATAAGTTTAAAAGCTTGTTTCCCATCTTTGGTTTATATACTTACTTTATTTTTTAGAAAAATCAATCATGCCACAGAACGAGTATATGGAGAGGCACCGTAAATTATACGGTCGCCGGTTAGATTATGAACAGCGCATGCGTAAGAAGGAAGCCCGAGAGCCTCATCTACGTTCTGACAAGGCAAAACGACTTCGTGGTCTAAAAGCTAAACTCTATAACAAGGAACGTCGTAATGAGAAGATTCAAATGAAGAAAAAGATCAAGGAACATGAAGAAAAATTACAGAAAAAGAAAGAAGAAAAACCTAAGGAAGGAGCACTTCCAGTTTATTTACTTGACAGAGATGTTCAGTCAAGTGCCAAAGTCCTCTCCAACATGATTAAACAGAAACGTAAGGAAAAAGCTGGCAAGTGGGATGTACCTATACCTAAGGTGCGTGCGCAAGGAGACTCGGAGGTATTCAAGGTATTTAGAACAGGCAAATCCAAAAGAAAAGGATGGAAGAGGATGGTCACAAAAGTGTGTTATGTTGGTGAAGGATTTACACGTAAACCACCTAAGTTTGAAAGGTTTATTAGACCTATGGCTTTACGTTTCAATAAAGCTCATGTTACTCATCCAGAATTGAAAGCTACTTTCTATCTACCTATTATTGGTGTAAAAAAAAATCCTAATTCTCCAATGTATACAAATTTGGGTGTTATAACTAAAGGTACTGTAATAGAAGTAAACATTAGTGAATTAGGTCTAGTAACACAGTCTGGTAAAGTTGTTTGGGGAAAATATGCACAGGTTACTAACAATCCAGAAAATGACGGTTGTATTAACGCTGTACTTTTGGTTTAAGTTTGTATCTTTATTTTTATTTTTTTTAATAAAATATAAATTTTATTATTATTTTTGATTTTTTTTTTTTCATATACCTAGTGTAATATATATTATTTTTAAAAATTATATAATATATTAACTACTACAAAAGTTATGTTTCTTAAAATAATTCAGATATTCATGTATTGGTATTGTGTTTGAGAGTCAATAGTGTAAATTAACAAATATTAATCAAAATTTTGTTGAAATATGGTTTTTTGTTTTATTTTATCCATGTAACACTTAGTTTATTATTTATAATTTAATAAATAGTATTATTTATTGAATATAATATTATATTTAATATTTTTAATTTATCTTCAAATAGACTAATATACTAAAGCTCAAATACAAATGGTTTAAATTGGACTTGAGTTGTTATAAATTTAATTAAATATACTTGTTTTTTTTTAAAAAAAAAACAAAACGAGTTTTGATAAAACTAATTTACTTTTAGGATTTTGATAATTATAAATGATTATTAATAGATTAAATATTGAATTATATTTTATATTCAATAGATAGTAAATAATTGAATATCAAAATAGTAGTATAAACAAACTTCATATTGAAACATTAATTATATGAAATAACCATTTCTTAAGAATATAAGTTTTATGTTAATTCTTAAATATATATAGAGAATCTAATAGAATGTAATAATTCAATGTTAATGATGACAGTTGATTTTTGACATTTCACTATTTCTATGATAAGCCAACATCTTAAAAATGGATATTCAAGACTTCAGATACAACTCAAAGAAATTACAAATGCCAGTCTCAATCAAACACTTGAGCCACGTCTATAAATATACCTGTGCAGTACTCTTTTTATTCTAAGAAAGGCTATTATATCAAATATTCTATAAATTTAATGAAGAGAGTGGTGTTTATTTCTAAAACCAAATTAAGTATTTTGTTAGAATTCTTTTGTTGTTAATGAATGGGTTAATTTTTTTAGTTTTTTTTTTTTGAGGATTTTTAAAAAAAGAGGGCAATAGGCTAATTGGTCTTAATGAAGGAGTAATTTCCGTTGGTTTTCCAGACTTATGAACGAGTATTATTACAAAATGTTTCCAGTAGTCAAGAAAATAGGATAGTCTGATTATAGTATTTTATAGCAGTGTTAGAAACAATATAGTTTTTTGGGTAGATGTTTATTGATTAAGTTGGTTATAAAATTTTGACCTAGAGATTTATTTAGGCGTAGTTTTTTAATTAAATACTGGATTTCAGAGGGAGTGGAGTGTTTAGTTGAATTCGCGGGCGTTTCGCCTCTGCCGTTTCGTTCCCGTCAAAAAAACAAGTCCACGGACGTTTCAACCCCGTCTATAATTAACATAGGACATTTGGTCTCCGGGAATTATATAGATTTATTTATACTTACCCATAAGGCTTGATTTCAAACATTGTGAGAGGAGACTTTAAATTGGATTTTCGATAGAAGGTCAGGTGAGTCGATAGAGTTGTCAAGCAGTGGCGTATTTAGGAATTTTGCTAGGGGGGGGATGAAATATATAATAATACATCCTAACACCCATAAATTCGTACATAATATACATTTTTAAAATCCCCTAACTTGTTACCTATTGAGGTTAGTGTGGATCAAGGCAAAATAAGAATTAATCTTTATAATTACCTCATCCAAACAAATTTTTTTATTTGTACTAAAATAAGAAAATAAAGTTTTTTTTTGTTTTTGAGTATTACTCATATTGTCTTAAAACTTCACAGTTACAACTTACAAGACGCAAAAAATAAAGTTGAACAATAGTCAATTCGGCAGTAAGTCAGTACTCGGAATGGCGCGGCGTCGCTATCCGTCAACGTCCAACGACCGTACATATCTACTTTTAACGAATCACGATATCATACGATAAAATATATATATATATAGCTATACATTAGCCATAAATCTACTAGTAACAAATTTTCTAAAAATAAATCCGCCCGGCCGCCCTATAGTTAATCCACGGTCTTCATGGTCGTTTTGTTTACCGATTGCTCATCGGGTTTATTATAAACACTCTTGCATGAAAAATAATTCGCAGAAACGTACAAAATACAGTACACCATAATATAGGTATAGTTTTTGTTGCCTGATAGTCGTACATGCCGCCAACGATAAACGATTAGTGGCGATTAGTATATCAGACTATCAGAGCGGTACAATTACCACGACTAGAACATTTAGAAAACAGAAAACATTCATGCTTGAAAGTAATATCATATTAAGAATTTAGAGAAAATGAGACAACTTATAGCTACCTAGGAAAAAAAAAAAAGGTCAAGGGGGGGGATCTATCCCCCATATCCCCCCCCGTAAATACGCCACTGTTGTCAAGAAGAGCATGAATGAACTGTAAATCAATATGATTGCGGCGTGGATGACAGAGAGGGTATACTTAGAAAATTGCCAATATTAGAGTAGGTTTAATTACTAAAACTACAAAAATCATATATGATTAGGATTTGGTAATTTAAGTATAAATGCAGCGTAAGAAAGGAATTTATGCTAAACTCGCTTGAGGCGCAGCTAATCCTTAGCAAGGTATGGGTACTAAACGACAACCCCATATTCTAAAATGGATATAAAAGAGCAAAATATAAAGAACGGAGACAAGTAGGTGATGAAAAAAAGCTCGGTATTTATTATAGTAGGTATACTACAATTATATGACAATATACTCCATGAGAAATTAAAATTAAATTATTTTATACGAAAAATATGAATAATATTTTCTAGTTGAGAGGATAAGTCTTAAACTATTAATCTATATAAACTAACTTAAACTTCGACAACCATTGCGTATTTCTCAATTATTGATGCATAGTAGTATATTTTCCAGCCTTTATATTATGTATCTTATAATTCATCCAATTTGTAAACTAATCTACATTTTCAATTATTTCTTATATTACCATGTGATTACATAGTTACAGGATAACAACTGCATCCAGTGACAGATTTGTTTTGGCTCCAACAGGCTAAATCACTCTGGCACCCCTCCCCCACTTCACACTACTAAGAAACCAATAATATTCGATCTGAATACTTTTCTTCAAATTGTCAACAATTTTTTTTATCAAAAACAAAATAAATTATCTTTAAAATAGAAAATTATCTTTTAATTAGAAAATATCCATATTCGGATGTTCCTAATAATATGTACAGATAAGTTACTAATAAATAAATAATAGTAATTAATAATTAATTACTAACTGTACTACTATTAGTAGTAATAGATAATAAATACTTAAAAAAGTCGCGCTTAAAAAAAAATTGCTCCTAAAAAAAACCGTGTATTTAGCCTGCTCTTAAATCCGCCATTGACTGCATCTCAATATCTTAAACACTTTTTATTATTTATATATTAAATTTTACATTATATTGTTAATAGTGGTATTAAAAAAATTGTCTCTGATGTTCATAGATTAAAGATGTATTTTTATTTCTGAGTTGATATAATACACCTAACCAAAATAATGACTTTAATTCATTAGTCATTGAAAGAATTATATGATATGCGTGAATCTTTATGATTTTAGTTAAATAAATATTTTGCGTTATGTGTATTTTGATAATACAAAACACTAGTAAGTCATAAATTATAACTAGAGCTGGTAAATCGTAGGAGCTAAAAAGGCAAAATATGCATTAAAAATTTAAAATATGCAAAAAAATATTATGAATTCTAAAAAAAAATTATATCTGATGTTATTAATATATTAATAATATAAACAAAAATTATTAATAACTGAAAAAAAATGTATAACTAGTTGGTATTCTAATATCTTATTTAAATGAAAGTATAATTTAAAAATATTTTTTCTTAATATCTAAAGTTAAATACGAAAAAATAAATGTTTTATAATGCCTGTTAATTTATTGCATTGAACCACCAATACTTTCTCAAGATTTTAAATTTCAAATAACGACGATATTCAATAGAATATTTTTATATCGAAAAAGACTTCTTTCAACGTCAGGTTAGAGGCTTAACTTTACACAGGTTAAAAAATTAAAAAATACATTTTTTTTTAAACTATTAAATATACATAATATACATATGAAAATCTACAAAATAAGCACTTTTTTCCTAAATGTAACCAAATAAGCAAAATATGCTTTATTAGATTTCGATTTTTAAACAAACCCTTGTATAGCTGGGTCTGCTATAAATTGAGAGTATATGCAATTCCTACAACTTCCGAGTCCTAAATAAAACAGTTTATTTTAGTATATTACTAATATATCGGTTATTAGTCATAATTAATTGCGTAAAAAATGATGTGATCATCAAGCATCAACATAGGATACCTACCTATAAGATCAGTGCAATGTTCGGTTGTAACGATGTATTCAACGGTGGTGTAATTTGCTCGTAAATAATATGACTATTGAGTAGTAGCGAACAAAAATTGAAATGATAAGAATCAGTAAACAAACACGTGCAGGCAAGTCTCAACGAGGAGATAATACATTTGATCTAATAAAATATTTCATACAAATATATTTATATATATATATATATATATTAGTAAAGAAATACAATGACCTTTCAGCACCTAACGCCAATCAAACTTTTGTTATTCACTACTCTGAGTTTTAATTTTTTTATCTAATTCTACAGTTATGTAACTTGTTAGTAATATTCAATAATAATTTGTACAAATGTCTGTAGGCATACGATCGCAAAATGATGTAGAAAACGATTAAATCATCCTCCCCGTGTCATGATATCAGCTGTGCGCATGCGTTAGTGTAAACATTTATCGTTAAACGATATAAATTATGTTGTTTTATCATACATTAAATAAACACATTCGCTAAATGAATAGTTTAATATTTAAGGTACACATGCATATTTACCATAACTTCATACATACTGTATTGCATTTTATACTGTAACTGTGTGTGTTGTATATTATATTATAATACATTGTAGTGTAACTATTAACGCAGCCCAAAAAGGTAAGTTACGTTTTTCATAAAGAAGTCGTTTAATTAATAACATAAAAATAATAGGGTTTGTAATGTAATATTTACTTCGTAGAGAGTTTTGTTAAACTATTATAAGACCGATGATGTTTATAAATTTGATAAGTAAAATATATAACAGGATCACAATGGTTTTTATTATTTTTCATAGATGTTATTCATATAAATTTCAATTAAGTGACTTATGTACCATAATACCTGTGGCTTGATGGTTATTGGTATGTATGTTTTCAATATTTTCAATATTATGGGACCGCATTAACTGATGGAATTATTATAAAGTGATATAGGCATATATAATGACCGCTGAAGAAATTAGTTCGTAAAGTGTGTCTGTAATGTAGCAATAAATGCGTGTTACACTTACAATACTATATTATGCCTTCTTATATTTACTGGTCTTAAAAGTACATTGTATACAGCTGCATCAAAATGGATCTCCATTGGTGGTGTTATTATTAATAAGAGTCTATTTAACAATAATATTCGTGAATCGTATGAGCTCTGAATCTTACCATAATGATAAACCGTACTCTGTTTAACGAGAAATTATAAATAAATACATTTATGTTGCAACATTTAACCGCCTACGGTATTGATATTGCATTGTGTTCAACTTGTTGTGCAAAATAATCGCGCTTTCGTATTAATAATGTTTAACTTTTAAAATTTAGGTTATCAACTTTATTATTATAATTATTAGTTATAGGTACAACTTTCAGTAATAATATTTTTCAATCATCGTAGTTACATTATAATAAGTAATTTACAATATTTTTACCTAAGTTCCCATCACTACAACATAATCCCTGTCGTATATTGAAAAAAGTATAAACTATTTTATTTATTGATCTGTTTCTGTTTGGATTATTACTTTATGCTTATCGATTTATTAAAATTAAAATGATGCGTGCATAATTAATTTATAAATATCATCAAACGATAAAATATGAACTATAACATAGTATCAAATATTATACACTCGTCCTATATTTGTAATAGGTATTACCATTGAAAATAAAACCTATTTTTGTTTTCTGTTTGTGAATCGTGTGAATCAAATATTATTTTGTTAGCGCTTATGAACGATCAATATACAATTTAGGTGGGTATTTAAAAAATAAAAAGTTTCAGTACTTAGTGTTTAAACAATATAATTTAATTGATTTGTCTCACGTTTTATTTAATTTACTCCGAAAAAAATAATTTTAGTTTCTTAAAAAAAAATAAAATAATAATTTAGGATATATAACAAAATTTAATAATTAGTAATAATAATAATAATTTAATTATTTCAAATTTCGATTGCAATAACTAACAATACGTACGGAAAAAGCGTCCACAAATGACTTCATGGTTTAAACCATCATAATGGTTAGGTTAACCATCATAATGGCTCCGTGCTAGTTAAAATAAATTTAAAAATAATAAAATATAAATATGTAATACTAACTGTTAAAAATAGCCTATGTATCATGCGTGTGAAACGTATAAATAAATATGTTATGATTATAAGTTATAGATGAGTGTAATTAGAAAAAATATTATTATAAATTTGCATAAACATAAACGGAAATAAAAAATAAAAATGAATAAGTTTGAATTTTAATTTACTTATTGTATGTATGCTAATGTTATGTAACAAAATATGGTTTCATATATCAGCTCATAGTAGGTATATCGACATTAACTAGGTAAAAAGTTATAACCACGGTTTTAAACCTAAAGGTATAATATCGAATTACGCGAACTACCTACTAAAATGAGACGTATGATAGTATAATAGTTGTAGTATACGAGCGCATCGCAGTCAAGATAATAATTTTTGTCGGAAAACGTTTGATAAATTTGTATTTGTATTTAAATAACAGATACGATAATATTAAAATAATTTTTTCGTTTCTCGTATATCATTATATTTGATGTTGTTGTATAATAAATACATTTCAGGATGGAATATATATTGCCGAATCGTTGTCAATCGAATGCTCGACTCGATGGAAAAACGGTCGTCGTAACAGGAAGTAACACCGGAATCGGTAAAGAGACAGCTATGGAATTCTACAAGAGAGGTAACAAAGTAAACGTACTTTTGTATTGCTAGTATTTCGCATACGAGTAAATGTTTTTGTACATGTAAATACATTTTCAGTTTTATAATATTATTTTGCGGATACTTACGCATAATAATGCAATTATATAAAAACACGATTTTTTGAATTCGATTTCTTTCCTGTTTTTTTTTTTTTTTTTTTTTTGTCAACTAATGATTTACGTAATATTATGATAACTTAACAATTAAAATAAAAGTTAATCGCTATACAACTAAAAAAAATAAATATAAATAAAATATATATACGTACATAACTGCATAACCGTCATAAACACAGACCGCGCAATCATGGAGATATTGTCCACCATATAATTATAACAAAACGATTGCGTTTAAAACGGTGTACGGTTTGTACGGTGTATTTATATACGTAACGATCAATATCAAATAACATCAATATAAGCACATAATATTGTAACCAACGATCGCAAGGCCGTTTCGGAGGAGGGGGAAAAAGGTTCAAACCCTCCGACACTTTTTCGTGTTATATTATTCATGATGAAATAACTATTTCAGTTTAAAATACTCAATAAATTTTGTAAGTTTACATAAAATAAATAAATATAAAATTATTGTGTTTTTATAGCGTATTCTAATATTCGAAGCGTATTGTAACTTTAATCAACAATTTTTTCAAAATATTTAATTTGTATTAAAAATTCTAGTAACTTTACCAGTAATTACAGCAACACTGGAATGAACTTTTTTGACCCTGAGAAGAATAAAAAATTACCTAAGAAGTGTATCTAGGGAAAACCGATTGAATAGCTTAGCATTACTTAGTGTACATAGGAATAACGTTGTAGATACATAAGAAGTTATTAATTGTTTTTCAAATGAAAAACAAAAAAATATAGAGTTTTTTTCAAATGAACAATTTTCCAATTTAAATGTTTAGGAATTAAGTAAATATTTATTTTTAAATTTAGCAATAAAAATGTTTGAATGTTAATTAATAAATATTAGTACTACAATATTATGAATTTAATATTATATTAAGTTACCTACGCAATATTATATTAAAATTAGAGCAACACAATTTTTTAGCTTACAACGCCCCCCCCCCTCGAAATGATTTCCAGTTACGACCTTGAAGATCGTAAAAACTCTTGGTTTGTGATACTTTAAGACTGCAAATTTATGTGATAAAATATGTAAAGAATACCGAGAATATTGTAGGTATTGAACTCGATGAAAATGTAACTATACCTAGGTACATAATTTGAAATTAATATATTTTTATCATGTAAGTGCGATGCGGATATTGTCGTATCGAATTACTTCAAACGATATATTTCGTTCAAGGTGCTCGGGTGATAATGGCATGTAGAAGTGCGTCCAGGACACAAAACGCAATAGATAGTATCAAAAAAAAAACCGAAGAGGAGAAAGACGTCGGCGAGTTGGTCTTCAAGCATTTGGAATTGTCTTTTTTGGCCTCCGTGAGGAAATGCGCAAAAGAAATATTGCACACGGAAAAAACCATTGACATTTTAGTGAACAATGCAGGTGAGTCAGGAACGTTAGTTTTGATTATAAATACATTTAGATCAATGGTATAGAATTATAATTAAAAACAATTCACGTTCAGGTATAATGATGTGTCCAAAAACGTTGTCCGAAAACGGGATCGAACTTCACCTTGCTACCAATCATTTGGGTCATTTTCTGTTTACGCTCCTTTTATTACCCAGGATTCTGAAATCCACACCAGCGAGGATAATCAACGTTACATCATTGGCTCACACGTGTACGTAACTATTATTATCGTATACATTATCATAGTACTCTATAAACTTGACTGATTCAAACCTTGTAAATTAATAATTAATTACACGATGTGTCGTTATGAATATTTAAGTTGTCGTTATAACTTCTAATGTGTATTCAATAGGGGGTGATAAAAAAATGCATTTCGATGACATAAACCTGGACAAAAACTACACGCCCAGCGGGGCGTACGGCAGGTCCAAGTTGGCCAATATTTTGTTCACCGTGGAACTGGCCAAACGTTTAAAAGGTACGCGGGAATCCGTAAACGTATATAAATTCAATATTATATTATATATATAATATAATTTAATATTATAAATATCCAAATATCTGCATTATTAAAATGTGCAGGAACTGGAGTGACGGTCTACGCGGTTAACCCCGGCGTCGTTCACTCTGATTTGAGTAGGTACGTCGATCAGACCATATTTCCAGGTGCCTCGTGGTTGTACAACATCTTTACTAAAGTCGTTGTCAAAACACCCCAGCAAGGTGTCCAAACCACGTTGTATTGCGCTCTGGACCATAACTGCGCCCACGAGAGCGGATTATACTATAGGTGAGTCGATCGCTTAATAATACACCTGACACCCGTGCAGTTTTTTTTTATTTTATTATAGTTATAAAGTTTTCTTGACATCATCATCTAAACTTAAGTGTATAGAATTACATTTTTTTTGATATTTTTAAATTTGGTCACTGTTTAGTATATATAGTTAGAACTATGTGTTTAAGTATTGAATAGAGTAACAATTTTTACATTACGAAACATTAACAGTTAGTAATAAAATATGAAAAAATAAAAATAATATACAAAATATACATAATACAATTGTAGTTTCGTGATCTAAGGCGTCGTGAAGACGGCCATGTTGAAGTCTACGACTGTTTGAACCAGTGTTAAGCCTAAAATGCTGTAAACCACTTGTTTTTGATAATTTATTGAAGAAGGTTACAGATTGTTCTTTAATGTATTTTTTAATCGTTGGTAATTTAAAATCTGAATGCAGAACATCGTTTCGAATAAATTATGGGGCATTTGATTTTACGCATAGGACTTTGGATTGTAATACTTGAATTTTGTTTATGTGAGTTGTTGCAAATTGGCCCCAGACTGGGACTGTATTATAAAATTATTTATTTATATAATATAATGAGCACTTCCAGCTCAATGAAGTTTGACGGTTAATCAATGAATTTAATATTTTTAAACGCTGGTATCCTTGTTGTATTTTGGAAGATATGTGAGGATTCTATGTGAGTTTTTTATTTAATAATATTCCAAGATATTTAATATTGTGATAGGTATCAAGCTATATTTTGTTCGTTGAACTTTAAAGTTTTGTAGTTTTTGGGTCTGCGTAAAGTGAAAAGATCAGTTGAGCTTTTCGAAGGGTTGAGGGAAATTTTCCAACTTTGTGCCCATTTTTAGACTTCGTGGAGATGAGTTTGGATGTTATCTATTACCTTTTCTACTTTGTCAGATCTAGAATATATAACACTATCATCCGCGTATAGAGCTATTTCCGTGTTTATCGTTGTGGGAAGTCATATATGTATAAGTTTTGGGGATAATTTTGATCCTTGTGGTACGCCTGCATTAATATGTTAGATATCCGAATTTGTGTCTTCTATTTGGACGGCGAAACTGCGCGAATATAGAAAGGATTTTATAATGTTAAAGATAACTAAGAGTGTATTAAGGCCTTTTAATTTGTAAAGCTGGCTGTCACACCTTATCGAATGCATTAGCTATATCTAGGAAGGCTGCTCCGGTGTGTTTTTTTTTCGAACCCATTACTTATGTGCTCTGTATTACGAAAAAGTTGTTAAGTCGTCGAGTGATTTGGTTTAAAACCAAATCGACAGTGAGGTATTGCTTCTATTGCGTTTAAAAGACTAATAAGTCTGGAGTGGATAATTTTCTCGAATATTTTTGACACCGACGATAATAAGCTTATAGGCCTGTAGTTTTTAAAGCCAGTATTATCGTTGTCCGGTTTTTTTAATCATTATTATTTCAGCTTTTTTCCAATCCGTCGGAAAGTAACTCAGTTTTAACAAGACATTAAATAGAACTGTCATAAATATAACTGCTTTGTTTGGTAGTTTCTTTAGTATACGAGAATTGGTGATCCACCCGTACAGTGTACATGTTTATTTACGGGCACGGTCAGATATCGGAAGTGTTAGGGATTAATCCCACCAAGGAATTTGTTAAGATTTATCTCCAAACATCCAGGAACTGAAGTTATTTTTTGGTTTTATTTGTTTGTCTATGCAAACTAAGTACATCACTGCATTATACGTGACAAAATATCCGAATATGTTCATTTTTTTTCTATACGCCAGCACTTATAAATTGAGTATAAAATGCAAAATATGTAGCTGGAGTATTAAATACCTGTAAACTGGTTGATTATTGGAATATTATACTCGACTGCTTAATCTATTTGAGTAATTTTTGTACTTTCAGTGATTGTAAAATAATGGAACCAGATCCTGCAGCCAAAGACGAACAAGTCAGCCAAGAATTGTGGGACACCAGTTGTAAGATTATTCGTTTAGATCCTGAGTACAATCCTTTCAAAGCAGACTTGTAAATGTCTGAATGTTAAAACTACGTTCCTGGTGCATTTCTACATAATTGTGAATAAGGCAAATCTCGAGATTTATATTATATACAAATTATTTTTATATTAAACTATTGAATAGTTTTTATTTTCTAAAATCAAATGTTGCTTGACATTTTACAATAATTTTTAAAATGATAAATATTAATAATAATTTGTATGTTTAATGTTATATTTTATTGCTATTTACCGAAACGCTTGCAATTCGTTTACTCGTTTTACATGATGAATATTTATTATATTTATGATCGTAATATTTTTTTTTTTAACATTTAAAAACTTAAAAGTATTATGAACAATTTTTTACTTTATGATATTCTTATGCTTTCATTATGTAAATGGATATATGTACGTGGCAATTTTGCGACGTTGCTATATTTTTCTCACTATTGTTGTACGTACTCGACATGTGAAACTGAAATGTGGTATTGCCAAAAATTCAAAAATCGAGTTACACATCGATTTATAATGAAAAAATGCGACAATATCGAATTTGCGGTCAAAATTATACAAAATCGATTATTTCTTTAAGTAAAATCGATTTAGAAACAATTTTGAGCCATATTAAAATATGGTATTGTTAAGTTCATGCTGAAATGTGTTATTGCCTATGCTATATGTATTGGATCAAACTTTGTACTAGTGCAAAACGTGATATTATCATTTACATAATTTGAAATACAACTAAACAACTCTTAATAGTTTTTTTAAATGTTTGAAGTGATTATAGTTTGTAATTTTGTCATATTACGAGTATAATAAACCAGAATATTTTTTATAATTCTAAAAAATTTCATATTGAAATGTGAATTGATAGCTGATTAAAAATCTGGTTTGAGGTTCAGATTTTCAATACCTTTCACATTATCACATAAAATAACATTTATTTAAATCATATTTTGTTATAAGATGATGTTTTTAGGTTTATTATATAATTTAGAATATGAATAAAAAAATCCAAGTTTTAAAAGTTGCTCAAAAAGTAGATACCTACTTGCTAAATAAAAATATAAGACCACCTACAATATAATTAATAATAATATTACATAATTGTCGAATGAGATATTTAACTCAAATGGAACATGGACAATCGACCAACAACCAAAATTCCGACGGAAAATCGACCGACATTAAACATACTCTGCATTACAATTACATTTACAACAATAATTATTTTTATAAAAAATTCAATATTATGTAATATGTACTCGATAAATAGACGGATATAAAACCGTATTTTATTCTTCAATTGCTTCTAAGACATAAAAAATGTATTCTTCTGTTAATAAACTCATGTCATTTTGTAATTCTATGTATAATATTGATTTGTTTTATATATCAATCACTGAATTAACAGCGTAATTTAATTTAATTTTAATTTAGAATTCTAGAGTCTATACTTAAAGAATTGTGCTCAACGATTGATGTCTAGCTTAATATTCTTATTATTTTTCGAGTGAAGTGGTAGATATACGATCCACATGGCATTTTTTCTACATACAAAAATGTAGTAACCAACTTATTGATGTGGACGCTTATTGATTTCTCCGCTACTATCTTATTTAAATATATATTTTTTTTTGAACCAGAAATACTCAACAACTCTCCTGGTACTTTCTGCTGGAACTACGTCAGGAAGAGAGAATGATGCCATCATTTATTTAATAATATATATCAATATATCACATGAGGCTACGTTCACAAAGAGTTACGGGGCCTTAACAAATATACCATGATTTTTTCGTTTTATTAGTTCATACACTTAATTGCAAATGTGAAGGATTTGATCGTTGCGGATCCGTGGTTGATGTCAATATCTCAATTCTGCTTGGTTAGTTCGCCGGTCACGTACCTATCTTCACGATTCGGCTTGTTCGTCCGCCAATCTAGATATCTCGTGGTAATCGGCTGTGATCGTCGTCCTTTCAGTGTTAGGCGGTGGCACCTCCACCGGTTCCGCGATATAACGGTGCTCCATTTCCGTCCCCGTTGATCTCTTCTGTCTTAAGGCTACTTCTTCTCGACCCGGCTAAAAGCTCGTCGGTCTCGTCGAATCGTGCGTTCTGCTTTATGTTATTCAACCCTGCTTGATCCTCTTTTCTTTCTCCCTCGTTTTTATCTTATTTAAATCTGTATGACTGTTGGCAAGCTTTGGTTTATCAAAATATTGGATGGTTTCTTTTACATTGGGTAGTGATCTTAGTATATACTACATCTGAGTACTGTATTTTCCGAAATCCTTGTTAAATCGTATAACTTATGTTGATACGTATTTTGTTTGATTTCGATGAGTCCCTTGGTTTATCATGGAAAATTGTCATATTTCTTTGTGATCCGTTTATTTTTCGAAGTGGCCTAACGGACGTGAGCTATGTCCCGACAACGTGGGCTGTGTTTCGAATAGACGTAAGCTCTGGCCCTTACGGATGTGGCATTCGACTGTAACACGGGCTGTAATCCAAAAGACGTAGGCTCCTGATGGTAATGTTGTGATTGATGTGGTAAGCTGTTATCTGAAACTATATGCAAATGTATGTTTTAATAAGTTTTTAAAACATGCTTTAAAAATATGTACGGATCAGTAATTGGAATGATGATATAATAGTGTACCATGCTGTGGGATCTTTGTTTTATTTTACTTATTTCCTCTCCCTTCTCATGGAAATGCATATTTTAAGTAATTTTCTCTTGATGGCACTTCAATAAAATTGTCAACCAGAAGTAAATACAGGTAGATGGAAAACTAGCAAGTTATATTTAGGTTTACTGAACTCTACTGAGATATATATAAACATGACCAATTTTTCAATAATAAAAACTTAACAAAATAAGTAAAATAGAGAATATATATCTATCAGTATCTGTATTTAAATTTTTTTTTTAATTTTACTGAGTCTAAACTATTTTTGATTTAAGGCACAAAGTAATACGTTGATACATGATGTATATATAGTGTTAAGTACTGAACATTGATAAATAATTAATTTTATAATAACTTAATAAAATCTCATAGTGTATTCTGACCTCATGCAGTTCGGCTTTCAATATAAGTAATTAGTGATTAAAATAATATAATATATTATTTTGTTGGTATACCTATTTTTTCCTAGAATCATTATGATTGGATCTTTAATTATTATCAAGTAAAACAAAAGGAATAGTATTATTTTATATTATAAGTATAATCATTTTTTCTAGTTAAATTTAAAAAAGTTTACAAAAAATAAATAATATGTACCTATATAAATTAAAATAATTACAATTGGATCTATCCTAAATTTTGATCCTAAGGGTGCTTCGTTATAGATATATTAAATATTTCCTTTCAACCTTATAATACGAGCATTTTAAAACCATATTAGAAATATATATTGAATTTGAAATATAAACGTTTTTAAATAATGATTAGTGAATTATATGTTATAAGTTTAATAAAAGGATTAGAACTACTCGGAATATCAAAGAAGTATATGAATCGCATTAAAATTTGTAATAAGAAGACAATCTGTTAAAAATATTATTTAAAAAATTACACGGATATATTTGAGGTAAAATCTAGCCTACATCAATCTCTACTACATTATTCAATCTAACCCCGGAAAAAATAGTGAAAGATACAAACGAACAACAGAAAATGAAGATAATTGGAAAGTAGGTGATTTTGGCTTAAGCCGATGATATTGTAGTTTTGGAAAGGACTAAAGAAGAAATCGTTCATGCAACGGAGAAACTCATTAATGCAAGTAAATCAATGAGCCTATGTATAAATGAAAATAAAATTATATGGCGATGTCAAGGAACAATCAGAATTTAAACGATCTTTTAGTTAATAATATAAAACTTGAAACAATGGATAACTTTATGTTCTTAGGAGTTTATGTCAAAAATAAGAATAAAAATGACCAAGAATGAATTAAAGAATATTATGTAAGGACAGGTGTTATTATAATATAGTCAAACTACTAAAATCAAAGTTATTGTCATAGACATAAAAAGTTCGTCTAAATCATATTCAATTGCGTTTAATAACATATGCTTGCAATACATAGTCCTTAACAAAAGAAAATTAATGATATTTGATAGAAAAATATTCCGGAATATCTACAAGCCACAATTCAACCAAGAAACGAATACCTATGAAAGAAGAAGAAACGAGGAATTATAGAATTTGTACAACAAAAACAAACCAAATATCTTAGCATTAATTAGGGAGAAAATACCTGTGGTTTGGCTACACTTGAAGAGCTGATGGACAATTCATAAAAAAGTACTCGTAGAAAAAATGAACAAAACAAAGTCCCTAGAAAAATCAAGAACCCGGTGGATTAATTTAATAACCAAAAATTTACAAGAGATAAATCAAAATGTAACCTTTGACCTGGTTTACAACAGAGATGGATGGCAAGGCATCTGGAAAGCAGTAATGGTCCTTAATGGACCGATAAGCTGAGAAAAAGAAGTATATTATGATATAATAATATAAGAACACAGCATTGTGTTAATATTATTTCAACGATAAATCAATAAACCGAAGAAGTGTGAATTGTAGATAGTATTGATGATTGTTTCCAGGTAACAATTACCTGTAAAGCATTATTTTTTTAAGAACTGTTATTTTTGAGCATTAATTTTATCTTTTATTTTTTTTTCATTTAAGTTATATTAGTTTTTTTGCTTAATATTATGTTTATATTTATGTATGTTGTTCTGCTGAATACGTTAGTTGGTAAGTTTTAATCGTTGTGATTGTTTATATTTTCAAAGAAATAGCTTTAATGAGATCATATTTTTAATAGCCAACTCTGTATTATCATCCGATGAAAAATTGTCAAAATTCATCGATATTCTGAATGAAAAACTAGTGTCAGCCAAAAGTAACATTGATAAAGCTCAGACGAGTTTGTCGAAAACAGAAAAAGGTACGATGGAAAACTTAATAAACGGACTTCACAACAGAGTTATTGACGTTGATCAACGACCGACAGTTGTTCATGTTACAAAAGAAGAAAAAATAACCGATTTTCATACATTACCTGGTGAAATCTCAAAGGATCATAATATTAGGAATGATAACGATGAAAAATATATTGAAGATGAATCCAATAATGATAAGGAAAATAATTTATCCAAGAAATTGGTAGATGAAAGAAACTTATCTAAAATTATGACGACTACGGCCGATGAGGTAAGTCTGTCGATCAAACATGAATACAAGGATTTTCAGAAAGATTTTGTTCGTTGTACAAACTCTGTACCAGTTCGATTTGGAAACTCGAATAAATTCAAACGATTTAGTAGAATGATGAACTCCGAAAAACGTAATATCCGAACTATATCATCGGGCGTAACGAAACCATTGTACAGCCCTTTAGTGCTACGATTCGCGCATGTGATCAATGTATTAGATCGGTCTGATGGCGTAGATGAAGCCATGCAAACCCTTGGGATATCGACAATCTTAAAAAATTCGGCTGTGTTTGACGTAAAATGTCCTTTTGATAAGATGGTCGGTGAAGAAGCATTGGTGAAGTCAATTTTAAAAAAACTCCAGTCTTGAATGCTTACACAAGCTTGATAATATATGATAATGCTTAAGTTGATTATTCAACTATCTTGTTGATTTGATTATTCAACTACTAGTTAATCATTGCTGTAAAATACTATGAAACACAGTGTATTCTAAATATCACAAATTTCCATTCGATTGTAATACATTTGTTTTCATTGTACACTTTATCCCCAGTTTTGTGTTCCTCTTTAGGTCCTCATATATACGATGATAAGTGCACGCTTACATTTTACGACAATATACAGATTCTATTATGTATTTTTATGTCTTCATCATTCAGTTGATTTAAAATTCCATCGCGTAAACTATTTCTGCTTAGCGGTTGAATAATATATAAAGCGTAATGTGGAAAACGACAAATTTTTTGCATTTGACCAGCAGAGTCGGAGCACTCCAATCCCATTTTATTCTGGCACAACTAAGGGAAGTGTTAAAAGTCCACCACCAATAATAATAATAATAATTACTGTTTGCTGCCGGAAAAGCCGACCGGTTATTTATCGGTCCCTAGCGACGCTCGGACGAAATTTCAACGACGGCCCCGCGCTGCCGACCCTTACACGACCGTGTTTAATTATTCACAATCGGCACTGACCGCCGCCGCCTTTCGCACCCGCGAGAACGTGTGAAGAAGTTGCATTATTATTATCCGCGGGAAACGGTCGTAAATCACACGCGCGATGCGGTCGAGTTCGGTTACCCATAAGGGACTTTTGGCTTCGCGTTAATCAACTGCGCGTATGTTACACCGCAAGCGCACACTCGCCCGCCCGACACGGGCCTACACGTCGCACACCCGTTCTCGGTCTGCTCTGAAAAACAGGTGAACTTTTCCGTTCTACACAGCAGGTGTGATGTACGCGTACATGTGTCGGTATGCGTATGCAGATTTTATTGTACGTTGCGTGTACGTACAGATCGTGTTCCGCAGGGGTTGCGGTTTAATTAACGTGCCCGGGTAGGCACGATAACGAACGTTTTACAGGAGCCGAGCGAGTTGGACATTCATCCGCGCACCTACAAACTGCCACGGATTGGACGCCGAGTAGCGGTGGCACCGGAAACAGTCATCAGTACACGATTTACGTAACGTGCGATATGACTACTTATGAGTGAACGTTAACAAAGTACAGTATTATTTACACGCGTAGTTGTAAATGTAAAACAAAAAAAAAAAAAAAAAAATACAAAAGAACCTCCGCTTAAAGCTACACACTTTTTTTTTTTTTTATAAGGGTACAGTAAAAATAATACCGATGCATGCGAAAAGTTATAAAATTGTAGTTGTCTCACACTCAACGAAAACAAGAGTTTATCATGGACTGAAAATATGCATTTGTACATAATCCTCAGTATCTTATTATTAGTTTTACGGTAACGTTTCAAAATGCAAACAAATCAATATACCATAATTAATTGTAGTGGCGCACCCAAAGGGGGGTGCTTTGGAGCTGAAGCCCCTCCCAAAAAATTTGTTGTACATTCGATTATACATTTTAGCACGTCGTCACAACTATAGTATTACAATCATATGAAAGATGATGTTTTTCTCAAAGTTTTATTATTACGTTAGTTACACATTAATAGTTCAATTAGTACGTGATAAGGTTTATGGCAATCGCCGATCGTTAATTTCGTTGAAAATTATTTTTAAATTTATAGATAGGTACTAGCGATTACGTCAGTTTATCGACTTTGATTGGTAACTACAATAACAATAATAATTATTTCGTAATTATTTCTAGAAACACAACAAGTTGCCTCTAATTTAGACGTAACTATATCTATACCTAGACAAATAGTACACCAAACGAAGCGATGTAACACACCATCAGAAAATATTGAAGAATACTAAAGACGTTCAATTTTTATTCCTTGGATTGATTCATTTTTTAATAACTTTTCTGATCGGTTTTTAAAACATAAAAATCCTTAAAGTTTTAAATGAATCAATAAATTAATTAGATGGTCGTGATATAATATCACGTATTTCTATAGAACGTATTACAATATCATCCGATGCTCTTCTGCAATATATTTGTATTTTTAGTATAGGTCATAGGTGAACCTTGCGCGTGTAGTTAATCATCGCGCCGATCGTCCTCCAAGATCAATATTTTAATCACTCTAGTACGTGGACACGGCTTTTCGCAGGTTTTCGATGTAAACACTTCTCTATGGAATCAAGCACCATTACGTGTGGTTATAATAACGAAATAATAAACATAACAATAATAATAATGTTATACATATTGCAGCACACGTGCACCGTTTACGCTGCGGTGTGTACAGCATATGAACGACCTATCCTGTGAAACAATAGCGATGAATACACGGGTTAATAGAGTGGTACCCACGAACGGTCTCATGGCGGATTCTGTCGAATGCAAATACACTTCACTCTCTGCGGGGCCAGCAGTAGCAGCTCGCGAATAATAAATAATAATAATAATAATAATATAGAATACACCGAGGGGCACCGACGCTCATCGGAATTGCTAATGTCCGGCTTTAACGACGGACGGACGGACTGCACACACTCTTCGCCCTTGTCGTCCAAAAAGGGTTACACGTACACACGTTGTCTGATAGCAACATAAATCATATACGACCATCGTCCGTTGTTTTCGCCCGTACAAGTGCAGCAGCCTCGGGATCTTTTCCTTTGAGCAGGTTTTTTTTTATTTTTCAAAATGAATAAATATCCATTAACAAAATTAGTAACGGTCCACAGACACCGCGCGTCAAACAATAACGTAGAGCATTGGCGAAGTAGTGGCATGTTATTCTACAAAAACTCAGAGTGCAGCGCGAGGGGATAGGGGTAGCGAAACGAATCGCGAGCTACGATATACATTCGTCATAATGTATTGTAATAATGGCACTACAGTGTGAATTGATCTTATTCGTTTGGCACGTACCTACCGTAGGTGGTAGGATCGGTGTTGAGTTGTTCGATAGGAAACTAGCATTATTTCCATTTTAGTTCCGTTTTATTGTTTTGTTTTTATTTCAAAAAAACAAAAAAAAATTATGTGTGTATTATGCATCGGGTTTCAGTTTAATAAACATTTACGGTTGGATAGCAAATTTGCCGGTGTCACACTTTCGCCGTAACACAAAACACGAATGTGCAATACATGAATACGACAGGAATAAAAATGAAAATTAAAAACGAATTCAAATTTATCTGAATCATGAGTATTTCATTCTTCTGATGAGGTGGCGTGTTGTGTAGGTAATTATTTATCTGTTAAGAAAAAAAAGAAAATAAGTTAGCAAATAAAAAGTGGTTCATCCTGCAGTATACACTAGTTCAGTGATTCTCAAACTTTTTTTTTCGTGAAGTCCTTAGGTTCCTGGAAAAAATTTACGGAGCCCAGAAAATCAAGAATTTCTATTCGAGACAACAATAACTATCAATTTCATGTTGAGAAAAACACACTACCCGAAATTTCATTTTTTTTAGAAACTTAGATTTTGTTGTTTGATGTGAAAACCGTAGTCATTTTACCTCGTATTCATTATTTTACTTAATTTAGTTTAAATTAAATGAAAATATTAGTCAAGCAATGAAATTTAAATGAACAATTTTATCAGTAGGTTGTAAATGAAATGAGCGTTAGATGAAAAAACTTAAAATTCATTGCACAATTCAAATAATTATACAAGAATTTCCTCGACAACTAAGAAATATAATAATATTTGAATTAAATTAGTTCAAATCTGACTAAGAAGTTCCTCTTCGATCGTGGAGCCCTAAGGCTCCGCCAAGCACAGTTTGAGAACCGTTGCACTAGTTGTTGAATTACAAATGAGCGTCTAAACGTGAAATATAGTTGTATGAAAAATAAAAAAGCTAAATAATATAATCATTGGTATAAAAGAAATAATAATTTAATACATTCGAATACCTAGATTCGTTTTTATAATATTTTCCTGATAGTTTGTATTTAACATCACAGTACATAAATGAAGAATACGTGAAATAAAGATATAAGAATAATTACACACCAAATAGTAAAACAGTAACAAAATTAATTTCAGTTAACTATTTCTGATAAAGACATCTTATTACATATAGAACTTTTTAAAAATGTATATAAATGATTCTTCATAAATATTCATTCATGTCCAACGTTATATCAACGTGTGTATCGCTATACTATTCCGATTACATGATTACTTTATATATACTCCTACTCTCAATACAAGATCTAAAATTGTATTATATCTAAAAACAAAAGTAGCTAGTTATCATGCCTAGTCATAGCCTTCACAGTATAGTAACGGAAACGATAAACGAGTTACAGACCGATTTGTTCATATTATCATAATTCGACTCTTTAAAATATATTGCGATCATAGTTATAGATATTTGTTATGTTTTTAGTTGTTTTTAATTTTATTAATTACGAACGATTGTTATTGTATTATCTAATTGTGCCTGGCCCGTTAAAAGCTTAAATAAATAAATGAATAAATAAATATAACAAATAATATACAAATGTGTACGTGTAGGTGGATTAATACTGAAACTTTCCTAAATTAAGACAGCGGTTAAAATATCGATACGATTAAATAAATCGGACGACGTATGATTGTTGTTTGCTCTTTTCTCTCTCCTTTTCTGTTTTCGACTGAAAGAGAATTAACAGTCGACTTGTCTAGATGTACTTAAAAGCTTTAAATGTATAGATATTGCTTTGGGACGACGTGGTTGATTTGGTCGGGTAAAAACTCGGATCACGCGCGCGCGCGCACACACACATCATTTTTATTTCGCGAATTAAGAAATAGAATATATATAATACAAGTTTGGTTCACGGTCGACCGACAGGGGACAAAAGCGGCTTAAGCACTATACCTCGTACACATATATTTATGTACATACTCGCATTGGACAATACGCGATATACCTTGAAAGTATATCGGACACAAACTGACGGTCGAGAGGGATTTTATACAGAAACGTACCGTTTTCGGACACGTTTCTTCCATTTTAAAACAAACCGTTTTTGAAAAAAGATTAGGGTGTTTGTGTTTTTTCTTTGGGAATTCCACTCACACGACCCTCGTCTGATAGTAATTGAAAACTCGACTGAACAGTATTTATTTCATACGAATCCTTAATCCTGTCGTCGATTTTCGCACGCATATACATAGACATGTATTACGCATAGATCTCGTCTATACTATATCCCACTTATTTTCGTACATAAAATATACACTCATGCGCTGTTATAATGCATATGCTTATACATGTCAACCTGCACAATCCTCTTGAAACTCTTAAAAATCCTGTTCTACTTGTTTTTTAAATTATAAATATATAATATCGACTTTTGTTGCATTTTCACCCGAACAAACGGACAAATATTGATGTTTAATCGTAGTACCTAACGTTATACGTTATACTTATTTTACATTTTAATTTTACGAAATGACTCACGAAAGTATAAGTATATAACGTACCGACGATGAAAAGTCTTAAGAAAAAGAGCACATTACTATTCACTACGGCCACTATAACCTTATGTTATGAATCTTTTAATTGGCGGTTAAGATCCGGTACAATGGTTACCACGATCACAAAGGACATTTTTGATACAAGAAATATATTCTGAGTTTTAAATGAAAAATATTTAAACGCAAAAAAGTTTTGTAGTTTGTTATACGGTTGGTGTACGTTTTGAACTGTGCAAAGAGCTTATCGCGGTAGTTGAATAAATATTATTAAACATGTGCAACATATCATATATTATACCGTCTAGAACATGAATTGTTGTGAAATTAATTGCGATTTATTTTCGAATTTCCGAAATTCATCCCGAAGCACGAAAACACAATAGGAAAATACGAGAAATATGAAAAAAGTATAGAACACCCTCAATATCGTATACACCCCGTTCGTATATATTCACCGAGTAACTTATAGATGCGGCAGCGGTGGCAATAATAATAGATCGTCGATGATACAGCGGAATTATGGTCGTTTTCCGGTCGGCCCGACGGCGTCGTCCCCGCAAAAGCAGAAACAGGTTATCGCCGCCGGAATAATATTTTGACTCGGGATTTTATCGCTCACCGTGTTACATATATATATTTATGTATAGAAATCATTTCTTTTCACTATCAGGTCTCCTTCGCCATGATATGTAAATTCGGACATCGAGTCGCCTGCACGCGCACGCACACACGTACTCGTGCGTAATACTATACAGTATATCAATTTTATGTAGGAAATGCATTTGTATATGTATCGCGCGAAACGACCAAACATTTGGACGGTACGGCAGTGAAATATCGTTGCCACCAACACCCTTAGTCCGTGCGGGTAAGGTCGTCGTCATCGAGAATGACGTACGGACTTATATTATTATATTACATAATATATCTTTCGGCGTCTGCTGAATGCGTGTATTACAGGACACCCTTCACTACGTTTGCCGTTTGTTTTTCGTGGTCATATAAATAATATGCACGCACGCATATACATGTATGTGTATACCATATAACGTACATTGCCAAATGGTTCGGACACTATATTTATTTACACGAGTCTACAGACACGTATTATTGTTCGATCATGCGTGAATGTTCGGAAACGCGTCGTAATAAACATAAAGAATAGATGCTCTCGGGAAACGATGACGATCAAAGGGCCGGTAAATCATCGCGCGGTAACATCAACAACCAAAGAAGCATATTCTTACTTGAGCACGAACAACACGCGAGTACCTGCAGTAAATACACGTGCACAGAGTAATTGGTAAGATTACGGATAGTAGTGCGCAGTACATGAAATAAATACGAACCAGGTATTAACTTAACGATTTTGTATAGTTTATTGTATATTATAATATGACCGGAGTACGGGTGCGGTGATCGAGCCATATCATTTAACGCAGGGATGGCCAACCCGTGGCCCGCGGACCGCATGTGGCCCACCTTGGAATGTTTGCGGCACAAATTATTTGTATCTATATTTTATTATAAAATTATTTATTTCGCGAGATTATCGAACATTTACAAAAAAAAAATTATTTTTGTCCCAATAAAATATTCTGGAATGCCTGCACAATGCAGAAGCCGTATTATTAACAACATAATCGCAACAAACTGTTTGATTCATCAACAAAATCTTTGTTCCTAAGTATTGTCGATAAATCATGTTATCCTAGAAGTCATAAAAACAGTGAATTACATTCGATCACATACGCTTTCGAATCGACAATTTAAAGAGTTATTGAAAGAATTAGATTCAAAATACGGTTATAAAAACAATAATAATTCATTCTGTTTATTTCAAATAGTTAATACACCAAAACTTATTTTATAATAGCAATTAATCCTGTTTAAAATGTTTAAATTTTTTGTATTGGAGCAAAATACAATTATGATTTTATATGCGGCCCACGAGTTCGTAATGTATTTCCAAAGTGGCCCACAAGATCATTTGGGTCGGCCACCCTTGCTCTACACAGTGCTCACGACGTTTGCAGGACTTGGAAATTTAAGGGATTTTAAAGGATTCTATTTAAGGGATCAAGTCCGCGCAAGCACCCCTCTCACGTTTCAACGATGAAACCATCCTTTCGCTTTACTGTACTCGGCCCAGTTCGAATAAATAATAATAGCCGCGAAAATCCAAGTGTTATTTATGTCGCGAGGTTGACTCACGTATTATAATCGACTTTTTTCGTTTGCAATTTGCGGCATGCGAATTTCGACGGAATTAATGGAAATTTACGACTCTATGGCTAGCGAGTTATGTTTTCCAGTCATAAGCACACCCTGCAAAAACGGCATAACTCTACGTGTAGCAATGTAATAAAATTTATCAACGAGAAGGAGAGACTGCCGGTGGCCGACGACGACAGAAACCGGGAGCTTTATGCACCTGTCGTTGTGGCGAGTGGAGCGAATACGACGCGGTGGATATGGCGGTGGCAATAATTATTACCGCAGGCACTCGCTCTCTCTAATGGATTAATGCGCGAGACCGATTTAAGTACGTTCGTTATTAATTATTATTGTTACACATTCCAGTAAATCTTGTTCCCAATACCCAAGAGAAACGCGCAATGTTCTGCATACAACATTGGTGTATAATAATATACCACTGTTACTCGACAAAGTTACACGACAACCCGAATCGGAGTTTCATCTGGACTTTTGTTTTCTTTCGACGGTACGTGATTCGACACGCGACACAGCAGGAGATGAATACGTCAAATATAATATCTTACTGTAAAGGGATTTCCTCGCTGAAACGTATATTATTGTAAATCATATTATTACTATTATTATTATAATTAAATGTGTATTGTTATACTATACGAGTTCCTTGCCGTTGGGCTTACCCTCGTCGTCGTTAATGACGATCAAAAAAGTCAAACAACACGCCAAAGTAAGGCAATACGTGACGACAACGATTTTGGCAGCGACGACGATGACGGTCCCTGCGGTAGGTTGCCGACGACGACGGATGCCCGTGTATATTAATTAAAACGTTTTGTTTGCCGTGTGCCGATCGAGGTGGCGCCCGCCGGCTGAAGAAGAGGTAGTTGATTTTCGGGCTGCGGAAACCCTACTCGCAGGAAGAAACACAAACAACTCTCGAAACATGATCGTATATAACCGTGTTATTATAACTGTATAATATACGTGTGCTTTACACGTGGAAAACCGTATAAAAAAAAAATGTATAAAAAAAAACTTAATAACTCCGTTCAGTCTGAGCTTAGTGTAAAGGAAAACCGGGTGAATACTTTTTGGTGTATACGTCTTTAAAAAGACTTTCGGCGTATATAATTCGTACACAATAATGCGTATATACACATTGTGCTACACGCCCAGAATTCGGTCGCAATTAACGTGTATTGTACGGTGCGTGTTTGCGTGCCATCGACGTTGAATATGCTGACTTTTTGTTTGATTCGTGTAAAAAGTACTCGTTTTATTATACGCAGAGATACGGTGTAATGGGAGTGAAAACAACTTTGCTTCGAGAAACATAAGTAATGAAAATATGCTGTAGTAATTATATAGTCCACAGGGTTTGAGAACTGAGTATTATGTAATGTCAATGAATAACCACGAAAACAGGCGTGTTTTCAGTTTCGAAAGAGTTGACTTGTTAGTAAACTTAGAAAACAAAAGTTATGCGAAATAAACTCGTACGATATTGTAGCAACGCAGCTATGGTTAAAAATATTCTCACTCAGAATGCGATTATAGATTTTGGCTACGATGGTTCGCATTTCATTTTTACAAAAGTAGTTATCTGTTACTATTCGAAAGAAAAAATATTATACTTGATCTGATATTTTGACAGTAATCTGAAAATGTCATACGGTTAGTAACCATTTTATACAGTATATGCATAAACTGATATGCCAAACAGTTAAAATACGTGTAAAATAGTTATAGATCGTATAAAATGTTAAAAAAGTAGATTTATGATTATATTTTTAAATTCAAATGATATTAATGTCAGTAAAATTTATTGTTGTAATAAAGAAAAATGTTTTATAAAGTTAAGAAAACAATAATATTAGAATACTATTGCTTAGTTATACATAAAGATATGTTTGCTATTTTTAAGCAGTTTATAACGATTCAAAAGAATGTACTTTTCAACAGCTTTATGTATAAATGTAATATATTTGTAATGACTTTTCATCGATACATCCATATAAAACATATAGAAATTATAATAAACTGGTCAATTATAGTTAAATTGCAATAACCACGGTTCTCATTTAGTATGATATTTATAATATTCTTAAATATTATAACAGGTACAGATTTATTCTTTTTATAGTATCAAATCAAATTTAGAAGCTTCAAAAGTCACAGTATTTGGTCTAAAGGTCGGACACCAATATAGTTTTCCTGAATTTATTTATTCCATATTTTAATTGTATGTATATTATGTTTAAATTATTGTTTACGTATAGAACAAATTATACCTGTTAACTTCTATTGTGTGTTATTTTTTTCATTAATACGAATGAATATTCTAAAAGTAAAGTACTGTATTTAATTCATGCAGAAATCATTATATTATAAAATTTTGTTTTATTTCAAAATTATGGTACTTATCTGATACGAGAAAAACAAAAACAATTAAATAATTTGATTTCCACACTAGCAAACAATATTAAACATTAATATTTGTTCGATAATACCGACTGTCATAACGCTGCTGCTCCAAAGGTATATAACCTCACCCCATTCGTTCTTACTTCTTACACAACTACCAAGTTGAAAGCTTAAACCCTTAGGTAATGTATTTTCAAAGTGGCAATTTATAAATGAATACCGGATACATTATTTACCATTTGTAGCATTAGATATTAAACAGCTGAACTGAAGTAACTTATCTCATGATTATTTACTGATGTACAAATAAAACCTACGTGCATTGAAGTTTTATATACTATTATGTTGGAAGATCTGTTGAAAAACTCATTCCAGAATTCGCTTAGTATTATTAATATTATAATGTAGAAGTTAATTTCATGTTTTTTTATGTTATTATTGATGAATAATTAAAAAAAAAAAGTTTTCAGTCATAAACAATTATTTAGAAATAATTTTTTTATAGTAATTTAATAAATTTATTTTACTCAGTAGTACAAGAATACAAGAATTAAAGATAAAATATAATTTAAGTAAATAGAAAAGTTATTAAATACAATTTATATACGAATTTATAATCACAGTATCTAATCAAATTATAATTAAAAACGATAAAATGTATAAAAAAATGGACTTAGTTTTTAAAGTATTAATAATTTAATATATGTATATTGTACATTGTATACATATCACAAAAAATCGGTAGCATTTGAATATTATTTTCTTTATTTTTGAATTGAACAATGCTAAACAAAAATAAATGTTGGATTTTTCATTCAGTTTTGTAACTTAAATATTTAGTATTATTATTAAAGTACCAAAAGTCTGTGTCGAAATTAAAATCGCAGAATTCAGCAAACAATAATTACCTTTCTTTTGTAGAATGAGCAAACATAAATGCGCTCATCACTGATATCTTTTATGTACTCATTTTGAAGACTAGAACTATAATGAAACGCCAAAGATCAGATAACAAATAATTGTAATATTTTCGGGGAGCTTATTCTTATGAGCTACTAATATATAGCGGTATATTGTGAATGTTATATATGTTTTTCGTTTTAATGAGAAAAAGTAATATTTCATGACTACATTATTTTTAATTTCAAAATGAACACTTTACTTACTATTCTTTGGCTGGAGCTTCTCATGAAACCTATACAATCGTTTTTTGATAATATTAGTTGTATTGTATTAAATACTGTATTAACAATTTTGTCTTCTAAAAATTTTGTATGAAAATATTTTAATCGTATAATCAGAATTTTTCTATGCAACATTTTATGCAAATATGTATCGAGTATATATTATCATGTATTAAAATTTCGTGTGATATAAAAATAATAATATTTTATTATTTATTATTTTGAGAGCAATAAAAAAAAAATCTAAAGACAATGACAAAAAAAAAAACACAGACGGGATAGATCTAAAGAAAAATATTTGCATTATAAACATCAAAAGGAAAGATTGAAAAAAAAATATAAAAAAAGATATAAAAATTAACGAGATAAATTTTATGAAAAAAAAAGTAATAAACGACTTAAGATTTAGTCCTAGTCGAGGAAAAATTTAAAAGTAAAATCATATAAAGAGTAAAATAATTGAGATCACTTAAGAGAAAGAGATAGAAAACCATTTAAAAATCACAGAAAAGAATACAAAAAATTAAAATACTATTAAATCTATGTAAGTATAATGTTAGTTTATACCAAAAGCTTTACTCTTAAAATATAACATTCTTTTTTTTTAACGTTCTTAATTTGTAGTTTATTCTTCCATTATAGTTTTAATAATCATTCATTTTTTATTTGATTGTGAAAATAATGCACAGTTGTCATCTTTTTTTTTTAAATTAATTTGTTCACATTAGCTTTTTCATGCAAGTAATTTAATTCAAGAGTAGACTTAAGTAAGTTCACTTTAGGTGGTTGCAATGATGTACATCTTATGTCATTATGCGATTTAGAAGCTGGTAGTATTTCTTTATCTAATGATGCTAAAGAACCATGATAGTTAAATTTAATCAAACGTCCGGCCTCCGATTCTATATCAGACAAGTCTTCTTTGTTTTCTTCTTCTTTTTAAAAAATTGAAGGTCTAATTATTCATTTTTTATAATTTTATTACAAATTTCATAATAATACAATAAAAAATTAAATTAAAATTAAAAACTAGTAAATGTGTGATATTTTAAATTTATATTATTATATAATTTCAATATAATATATATAATAATTCATATAAATTACCTAATAAATAATTAGGAGCATTTAGTTCTTTAAGATATAAAAATAAGCAAGACTATAAATCTCCAACGATTATCAAGCATAAAAAAAAAATATAAATGCCTTTATATGTGTTGATTTTAATATTTCATATAATCATTATTTTTTTTCGTCATTAATAATTAGTATTCATCTTTATGACTAGTATTTATATGCTTTTTTAAGTTTGAACTATGTTTACCTACTAGTTCTGGATTAGGACATCCATTTATTTTACAAATTATAAATAAATAATATTTCATTAAACGTCATAAACGCACTTTATCGTATGAAAACGTTCGCTGTTAATAACAAAGATCCCTGCCTATAATATTATAAATTATTTATAATTATAATGAAATCTAAAATGTTTAACTTATCAGTTATAATGTAACTCAGTGAGGATTGTTATTTACTTTCATGTTTATAAATTATTATTGTTCTCACAATATTATAATCTTTAGGATTACGATCTATGACAATATTATTTGTGTATAGTTGTAGAAATCCAGCTATTTTTAGATTTAGATATTCCAGTACAATTTATAATAAAGATGACCGGGATTATCGAGTACCGACTAACGATATTACGTTTATGGTTTATGTTATGGGTAGATAGAATATCACAATTATTTGAATTATTACTACACGAATTTAGTCTAGGGGAAAATATTAAAACAATGAAGATAGTATGAAATGTAATTATTTAATATCAATATTAAAATTTAGAATATATTAATATTAGACTTTTGTAATTTATAATAGCTGCAAAGTACAAACTTATAATTATATATAGCAAAATTAAATTAAACATTTTATAGTTCATACTGTTCATAGGTAAAGGTAGTCGGTACTCACTAATTATAAAGCCGGGGTTTCCTATACACCGTGCACCATGTGGCCGTCATTATTATTATGTATGCACATACAATCCCACAACGTTTTGGTACTAATGGTAACAGCTACATACCACTTGGGTAACTACATATCAAGGTACTTTGTAGGTTACCTGATAAAAATTATCTAATTATTTTTAAATTATAATCAAATTAAATATATTTAGAAAGTGCAGAAAATTAAGTAATTATAAATAGCGTAATAATAATAAATATTAAAATAATCATTGATAGTCATTATAACTTGAATTATCTAGTACCAGCATTACCACTGTATTACCAAACGGTGAAAAGTTGAATCAAATTCAACTTCGTATTATAAGTGGTATACATGACATACAATGATAAAAAACATTTAATTCCTGCTATCAACCACACGGTTCAGCCAATCAAAATGTCTAATGTAACTAATACTCGAGACACGGTGCACAGTGTATTGGAAACCCGGCTTAAATATCGGTAATCGGTTCTTAACCGTTTAACACATACCTATAATGTTATTAACGTTTTAATGTTAAACCTTATATTTTAAACCGTTTTGGTATCTAATGTAATGGTTATTATAATCAATATGTGAGGTTAATTTGTTGTTACGTTTGTGATAAGCACATTAATAAACTTATTGTATTTTAACAATTTTTAAATTAATATCTAATTCAAAAAATTTTTAAATTACCATTAAAATGAACCCAATGACGTAAGTAAAATTTTTGTTCTTGCTTGTATCATATTTATACAAAACAGTTTTTTTTACATTTTTATTCACTTTACAACTATCCAAAAAATAAAACAGTAATGTATTTGAATGTAAATCTATAGTTTTCATACATTCCTTCCCTTACTACAAATTAAGTAGGTACTGTATTAAGTTTCAATTGAAATAACTTGTACATACATGATACGAGTGTACGAAAATATCTATTATAATAATATAAATATAATTTTTAATTTGCATGTTTAACATCTTGCCACTTTTACAAGTATAACTTTTCTGCATGAAACTGTTCATAGTATTTTAAAACAAAAATTATTAATTATTACCTGACAGAAGTGTTAGATTAAATATTTCAAATGAAACAAATAATTTTTTAAAATTAAATTAATACAGAAATAAGTAATTATGTCAATATAAGTTTGTGATAAAAGTTGAAAAAACAAATCAATACCGAGTACTTAATAGAGTGTGGCATGAACTGAGCCTAATTATGCACTTAGTACGAGTTGTCTGGGTCCATACAAATCCGGCTTGTGCAGAGCTCTAGTATTTACTTATTGTATTTGCAGTTTACATGTCAAAATATCTATAGTTATTAGTTTTCAAAAAATGTATTATAAAAAAAAATTTTCAACAAGTGAAATAGAAATGTATTTATAAAAAGTGGTAAAATTAATGAAATCATCAAAATTAATAAAAAATTACCATAATACCCTTAAATTTTTCGATAAAACAAAAAATGCGAATTAAAAATGTACCATTAGATTCTACGTTCCAGGAAATTCCTGTAAATTCCTGTAAATACTATGTACGTATTAGAGCAATTTATGTAACATGGTTGCTATTTAGGTTACCGGTGACCTAAACCGAATTATTTTTCACGGGTCGTTTAGGTTTCCGACGGTTCTTCAAACCTTTCATTTTATTTAATAGACTATATTTTTTGATGGTGTAGAGAACAAAGCTTCCTAATGACACCGTCTTAGAGATTGTGGTAGTCAACGTGTTAATAATATTTAGTTATCTTCTACCAGAGAAACTAAGTTTATCGGTTTTAAATAATGGAGAAAATGAAATAAACGATAAAAAATTAGTAAAAATATTGTTGATATTGAATTACTAAACTTGGAACTATAAGAGAGTTGAAATTATGCAGAAAATATCGTACAAATTCAAAACTGAAAATGCAGTTGAAACTTTTCTTCAGTATGATGAAAATGTTTTCTTGGCTGTTCATAAACTATTGAAATACCTAATTAATTTATTTTTAACTACTTTAAAAATCTACCTTAGAAAAATAGTATTGGAGAATAAATTAAATGGTTTGGTGCTTCTAAATTTAAATTAAGACATTATATTTACACCTTTAAATGTAATTAATAATACCTTTTAATTTACAATGTCTTAAACTTGTTAACATCTAAAACCAGAAAATTAAACTTTAGACTAGACTATTTTTAATTTTTTTATTTTGTACAATAGATAATATATTATAATAATAATCTTACCCTCCTGCTACTTAAAACTTCTTACCACTTCAAAATCCTGAGCACTCCACTGTATAGAACTAAAAATATTCAGCAATTTATTTAGAATAATTGTATTATTTATACAATTTTCATCTTAGATATTTCTGATATAGATAAATATAAGGTATTGGCACCAGTGGGCTAACGTTTATTAAATATCTATTTAGTTTTATTTTGTGATTTATTTTTCTAGGAATATGAGAAATGTGAAAAAACTGAGTGAACAAAAATTGCAAAGTCTACCTAAAATTTCTTAGCATGATTAATATAAATCAAATGCATGGATATTTGTTGGCAGTTCACCATATGACCTTTCTGAAGGAGACATTATAGCTATATTTTCTCAGTAAATTAATTTTATATAATTTATTCCTCTAAGGCAAATTTATAACAGAATTAACATACTTAACTATTATTTTTATTATTAAATATAGAAAAATTACCAACTTAAATTTAGTACGTGATAAAGACACAGAAAAACAAAAAGGATTTTGTTTTGTATGCTATGAAGACCAAAGAAGTACAATATTGGCAGTAGATAATTTCAACGATACGCGAGTTCTAAGTCGTATATTACGTGTTGATCATGTTAAAGATTATAAAGCATCAAAAAGTTCAGAACCTACCCGTAAGATTAAAATTCAAAGAGGTATTAAATAGGTTTATTACAGTGTGCGCCCATTTCCATTTTCATTCTAGTACCCTGTCTATAGCTATAATACTTCATTCATGTGTTTGGTCAATCAAAGTAATAAAGATCCTTTTTCTTCGATATTTGTAACTATTTTAATAATTACTATAGATATAAATTTTTTTTTTTTTTTTTTGAGTTTATTTTATTTTACTCTATAACATTTTTGACCTTTTGATCGATATTCGGGAAAATAAACAAACAATCTAAATAATCGTGTCCGGAACAAAAGATTATAAAATGTATTGTAATTATCCAACGCCCATAGTGCAGTGTATACGCAGAGTACCGAGTGTTGAATAAGAAAAGAGAAAAAAAGGTCGAACCTATAATACACAATCGTGATTACGTCTGTATGTAAAATGAACCGTTTTTACGTGGTGTTCAGTGGTGTGTAAACGCTCGCTAAATGAGTATTACAGTACTATAACGTATACGTGTAAAACCGACTTACCGCGTAATAATGTGATGGGCGTGATGAAAAACGCTTTTGGTTTATTGTTTTAATTATTTCGTGTGTTATACATAATATATATATTATTATTATTATTTTTTTTTAAATGTCTGGTCATACGTATACGCGATACTTCAGCACGAGCCGACCGGCCGTAATTATTGTTGTTTGTCCATTGATTAATGCGCTCGTTTTCGCTGCTGGGTCTCTTGGGCTTACCGTAGTAGGTACGATATTAATTTCATTTTTATTTTTTTACGCCCAGAATAGGCATGTATGAGCCTCCTCCCGCACCCCGCGAGAATCGTTGACATTTCGATTTTGACGACGAACGCAGTCGGCACATGTCGTCACGGCCATTGGACTGCATAATAGATATGCGCAAAATTCATGGTTGAACAAATAAATTCAATGCTTGTTTTGTTGTTATATTATATATATGAAAACCGCGTGCTGCACGTGAGACGGAACCCTTTTCTTGACGCCGCGTGTATTCTTGAAAAGGTTCCTGTGTACACGTACACATAATAATTTTGTCCCCTTCACTTCGAATAAAAAAAAAAATAATAATAATACAATTTTGTGGAAAACATTAACGATCCGGAAAAAAAAAACTGACTTTATCATAGGAAACGGAAATAGTTTGCTTCTTTTTTCAAGAGAGACAAAAAATCATTAAAATTAATGTGAAATTTGCGTTTGACGGCAGAAACACGTTATAATATTTTTAAATTAAATGTATAGTTATAGATAAACTTAAAATTAAAAACTAAAATTAGTTTTACTGAAAAACGTATAACCACTCAAGAATAATTTTTGAAATTTTATGTTTACATCATAATATATACTTTCCTCTGTAAAAAGAGACATATAATTGTAATAATTATAGCCAAATAGTCAAAACAAATTTGTTCAATTTTTTTAAATGATAATATTTTAACATCTATAATGCCCGAAAAATTTATCTTTTATTTATTTTTTATCTATCAATTGATTTATGTATTTAACTACCCATATTAAGGGTCTACTGGCGATACGTTATTTTCACTAAAAAATCCTACATAATTATTTTTTCGGGGACATATGCTCATTATATGTCGTCGTTGAATCATTAATAGGTTAATAACATTATCAGAGAACCTTTTTCAAGTGAGTATACAATATTGCAATAATAATTGGTATAGGGCTAAATATTTCCATCCAACATATGATATGGGCTGTTACAATCTTTTATTACTTATAGAAACTGAAGTTTAGGCTACAAAAACGCATAATTATGTTATTAACAGGGAGTCGAAAGTTAATCGTATAGAATGTATGCATTTCATATTTTTTTATATTTTTGCTTCTTGGGCTCTTGTAAGGTATATGCACACTATAAAAATAATTGTATAGAAATGTTATGTATTCTTTAGGCATACACAAATATATATACGATAAGTTCGATTACCTATTTAGTAGTTTCCAGGAAGAAAACAAACATAGTGAAATCATTTAAGAACGCTCGTTTAGAATTAGTGCATTAATGTGGAGTATAGATTTTCAAAGTTTTACTCGGTTCGTACTCCACAATATGTATAATAGATATAAGGATGTTTTATCGAAAATACATAACATGGCCACGCGTAGAACTTACACCGTACGGTTTCCTTCAATGACATTTGACGCGGTATTATAATTCTCCGAGACGGCAATAAACCGTAATCGTCCCCTTGTTTCATTACGAAATTATTTCTCTGACAAACTAAGCGTACTTTATTGCTGCGCACGCCTCCATCGTTCTTTATTACCTTTAGAATAGAATAGAAATTAGGCAAAAGCGCACGTAGATGCAGTAATCTCTTTTTCGTATTTTTTAAATATCACTTGCAATAAAAGTCTTTTTTTAACAGCGCCGTTTGTATTTTTTTCATTAAGTTTATCACAGAGAATGTCAATAAATTTGCGCGGACTTAATTTTTCCCTCTCGTTTACGCCGATGATGCTCTACAGGAAAAAATAAATAAAAAGGCACACTTTTAGTACACGTATTCCGTGTTTTTGTTTTTTATTAGTCTGGTTTTTTTTCAAATAAAAGCTCACGTAGTATTAAACCCTTTTTTTCGTTCATTATTAAAATTTGTGCTTGTGTTAAAAAGTCTTCGGGCTCTTAATTTCCTCATCACCCTTCAAATTAAAATGAAAGTAATAAAATATCCAATGCATTTATTGCATTCGTATTTTACAGTTTTTTTAGCCTTTTTTTTTTTTTAATTTTTACGAAAACAAAACGATTGTTTCTTAGTACCGCTGATTATCGCTATAATAACCAGTCAAATTTGAGTTGTTTTAAATGTATATGTTAATAATTCAATGGAATTCGTTTCGTTATATCGAGTATATTGTTATGTTTATAGTGAAATATGTAACATAATTATTCATTTAAGTTACTTTGAATCTAATAAGTAAATATATATGTCTAGTATAAAAGACATTTCCATTAATTTTCAATTTTAATATCGTCAAACGTCGATGTAAAATGTATGTACTTGTGTATTGAGTTGATCGATAGTTAAATATGTTCTATTTTTGTATTAAAATTCGTATACATTGTATCACTTTTCGCATTGCCAAACAAAAATGTATTTTTCTTTGGCCGTTCTTAAAAAAGCTAAACCTTTTTTATTCTTAATTTAATTTATTGTTTTTTTTTCTTGCTTATTGTAAGCCCATCATAAACATGTCTTCAACAGTACAATGTTTTTTCTTTCCAGAGTATTAACCGCCTTAATCCTGAATTTTAATTACGTCGAGTCTACCCTAAGACTTCGGGTTATTAGTGTTAATTAATTCGGCTTGAGCTTGTTGTGATGGGGAGGGGGAGCTAATAGGCGAACTACGGGAATTACCGGGCACGTCACTTGTCTTCCCATGGGATTTCTCCATACATACCGGAGTGCGGGTAACCCTTTCGTTTGCTCATGACTATATAGTTAATACAAAAGCTTATTAATTGGGAATTGGCCCCCTGCAGTTCACATGTCGAGGTTTCTAAAGCTCACGATCAGACCTCGTTATGACCATGTTCAATACATTACAATATACAAGGATTTAAACACGAGGATATATATTATAAAATATGAAATCTAATATTATGTCTTTGATTTTTTCATTGAGCTGCTAATATAGTATCTTGCATATACATGTACTTTAATTACGACTAACGAGAGTAGCTGAATTAAAGTAATTTATTTTGTATGAATTGTACTCAAATGTGTCAGTAGGTAATGTGGAATGCTTTGTAATGTTGTTGAAATTTTTTTTCATGTAAAAGTGTTGAACGAATAAATTTTTTTTTTTTTATTAAATTACCATCCTGGTACAAGCGTCAGCTATCGAATAAAAACGACTGCGAATACTCGGAAAGTCACATAAATGCGCAGTTAATACTTAATC
Organism: Sipha flava; assembly: GCF_003268045.1. NCBI lineage: Eukaryota > Metazoa > Arthropoda > Insecta > Hemiptera > Aphididae > Sipha > Sipha flava. The sequence continues at coordinate 54,590 of NW_020272939.1, forward strand.
AAGAAAAGTTTTTTATTAAAGATATCTCTCGAAAACATACGTTATTGTATGATCACCAAAATAAAAGGGAAAAAAACAAAATCATCGTTTTTTCATGTTTGAAAAATATGCCGATCGACGAGTTTAACGAGACAAAAAGATAAACAGTAAATTAAAGTTACATGAATGATTACCATAGCGTTTCTTCTACAGATCAACAAATGCGATAAAGTTATTCATCGGTATTTATAACGGTCCGAACATAAAATGTGATGTCACCAATCCTCAGTGTTCGCGAGAACAAAAATGTACCAAGTTCTTTCGGATATTATAATGACGTAATGAAAAAAAAAAGGGAAACTAAAAAAAAATGGACAAACGCGGGATTTGTGTATAAAAAGTGCACATACATGTCCATTAGCGCTCGACGACGTGACCGGAATGTGTTCTAATCGTTTGCCGCGTGATCATCATTTTTCACACTCATATAATATCATATTCAAAACTGATTTCTAAAAAGCTCCGTCAGCGACGGACGAGAAATCGTTTAACGGTTGCAAACGGTGGAAGGAAAAAAGGTCGTGCAATATGTCGCGTGTACTATAATATAGATCAACGCGGTGACGAACCGAGCTGTGCAGCTGTACACAAACCATTAACCGGACGATAAAAAGCGAGTTTAACTTTTGAACCCGAATTACATTGGGAATTTTTCAACAGCGGCGGCGACAAGAAAAAAAAACTGTTATAAATGAAGATTGATAGTATAGTAGGGCGCGCGTTGAAAGGATGACCGCTAAGGCGTGTTCGAGGCAATTTCACTCCCTTCTAATATCTGTACGTATCATATATACGTAGATAGTACAAGTGAGGTAAAAGGGTCCCATGACAGTTTAGCGATGACCTGAACTTGTTGGACCGCGGTAATAAAAATGGTAAAAAAACAACATGGACCCTTCTAAGATTATTTAATGATCGAGCATATACGATTATAATGCATACTATGTACTATATAAATAATGTGTATCGGTTTATATACCATTTATACCATAATAACTATATATATAGTTTACACAAACCTTGAAATTCGGATGCCGGTTTGTTGTGGTATAGTTTTTAAGGATCGTAACTACTTATTTTTCGAAACACCTTCTGTGATTAGCACATTGACAATTAGAAAAATAAAAATTGATATTTTGTTTCCTTCAAATTGCCGCTTAAGAGGATCAAGTCGTCAATTTCATTAATCACGGTTTCTCATCAAAATTACAGCTGATCGTATTAAGCTGGCCGAATACTTATTGTAGCCGAATGCGTGTTAACCACAGTAGGTATTTAAACTATTTAACTATTAACCAGAGGGATTCAGTTAACATTACAATAAAAACCAATTATACTTTTGGAACCAATGTCGAAAACACCCATATGGTTTTAATAATTACTTTTAAAATAGTATTCTACTCCATCAAATAGCTTTGGTAAACAATAATTTCTCCGGGGTGGATAGACCAGGACGTTAATCACGTACCTAAAAGCTTCTATTATTTTATCTCGTTTTTAATAATTGTACAAAACATCATTATATTATGTTTCAATGCTATTATTTGAGCGTATGAATTGCGCATGTATTGTTGATTTCGTGTACCGAATAAAGCATAACGAACAAAGTTGAAACGAATTCGAAATGATTCGGTTTTAATATAATTTATGTTTTTATTAATTAAACCCCCTTTGAAATTGAAAATGTAGTATTCTATTTGCGATTGGTATGAAACGCTAAAATAATGTATGTTAATTCTATTAAATTTTCAACAAAAAATGTATAAATTATATTTTGGTTTTACTGTCGATCCTCCTTTATCAAAACATTGATAACATTCATACGAAATAAAAATCAAATATAGGTTGAAAAAGCTATTTTAAATACTAACTACATTAATTTAAGTAGTCATTGGGAAAACATCAAACAATTGTTTTGGGTACCATGCAAATATCATGTTATGTTTTTCGCCATTTCGAAAACTGACTCGCGGGGACACTGAAAAAAATGATTGAAAAGATAACTTTGTTACAAGACCGTGGCTTCCTTTAATTCACCCACGTCAATATGTTTGCATATTTTATGCCCGGGTCCCGTCGCGAATATAGAACGTGTGCGTACGCGTAGCGTGTTAGTGTTTGCCGAGTTTTTCGTTTTGAAACAATCATTCGAGCGACATTTCTGCACAGTAGTAAAAAAATAAAAAGTATAATACTATACATACATTATATACGCGCACGCGTTCAATCCTCCGGGCGGTGCAGCAGGTATGTAAATTTTCATTTCATATTATTACATCTAACACACATTGGCTTGCTTCGGAAGCGCGGAAACCTTATAACAAAAATATCATCGTATTATACGTATTTTTTTTTTCGGATGGGGGTAAAAAAATAAAAAATATGAAAATATAGGGGAATACGAAATTACTTGTGGGTAAATGAAGTCGGTGTGCGGTAGAGCTTATCTGTGCGTTGTATGCGCGCGCGTATGTATAATATATGGGCGCAAGTGTGTGTATTCTCCTCAAACCCCGGCCCACCCTGCCCGCGACCCCTGAAAGTCCAGAACGGTTAAGCTCGGACGGGAACGGTTTCGGATCCACATAGTTTGACAAATGATAAACATTTATCAAATCGAATTCTCCGTTGTTTATTAAAATAAAATAGCTATTTGGACCGCACCATCACCGTTGTCATCATCATCATCATCATCATCAACTCGATCGTATGCTACCGTATCGTCTTCGCATATTTTTCATTTTTATGATTCAATTCGTTTTTTTTTTTTCATCCGCACCGCCGTTGTAGTCATCGTTGGCGTAGTATATATCATATTATTTTGCATCGTAATGGATATGAGTTTGAAACTTCCGGATAATTCAAACCTAAATATCACTATACATTATACTGTACGTAATAACACATATATGACGTAACACGTATTATGAACTCGACAACTACAACAGCTAATCCGACATAGGTATACACTATACGTATATGAATATTATTTCCTGTGCGGGCGTTATGAAAATTTTCTCTTTCGTTGTTTTACGGTTTGTTTAATATTGATCGCAATATCTGAAACAATCCGACGGAAATATTTAGAATACTATCAAACTTTATGATTTAATTGGGTATAGCCGTATGATACATAGTAATTGAACCCGCTAAATGTATAGCTACATTTGATATTCTTATATATTATAAATAAATAACGTGATGGATGTTTAATTAATTTAGCGTCAAAAATGGAGTATAAAGACACAAATAAAACATTTTACAAATTTCAAAAAATTCAGAACCTATAATAATTTGCATGCATTACACCATTGGCAAATCATGTTCATTGGTATGCACGTCTACATAACTCAATTAATTAAATTAAAAACACATTAAGTTTAACTACTATACTTTATTATAATAATGTTGAATTTAAAAATAATACAAGGTCTACGGATTTACGAGAGGAACTGCTGGACAAAGAACATTGCTTGTCATGGACCCAAAACTCTATACTCTATACAGTGGTTTACGTGTGACCGGGCTCGAACGCTAAATCCTATGATCATACAGTATTTGTTTAATAAATTCTTACTCGAATTACAATATATACATATAATATTCTAAACGACATCCATTTATAACATCATATATGTATCGAAATACATTTTAAACATGGTATGCTGAAAAACTGTAGTAAAATTTTATCAAAATCTTTGATTAAAATTTAATTAAAAATAAATTATCTTCACACAATAAATTTAATTTGTAATTAAAATTCAATTTCATGTATGTTTTATGATTGAATGAATAAATGTCGATCACGTTGAAAATGGTATTTATGATACTCATTTATGGTATTCGAAATGTACTTTCGTGTAAATTTAAATTTTTATATGTCTGTTATTGGTTTTTCTTTTTTTCCCGTGCGTAAATGCATTCGTAAATGTGTTTTAAAATCGCTAAAGTTTTTCGATTATTTTGTTAGTAATACTTTTTTTTTACACTGGTGTAAAGGAAAAATAATAAAATTTATCGCTAGAACATTTTGTGTAATTATATATATTTAAATGTAGGCATGTTCTAGTTTAAATTAACTTTCAAAATCGAGCATGATAAAATATATCTATAAATGAAATTTTTTGAATTGTATTTTAAATATGTATGTTACCGTTAATTATGTAAATTACGTAATATCATAAAAGGTTAACATTAGTAGACGATATTGTCAATTCCTAGGCATTAACTGATGTACGCAATATTGTATAAATCATATATTTTGTTTACACGTTTACAACTAAAACTAGGAAATTACCTTAATATCTAATACTGATTGACAATGCTGAAAATTTTTTTCAGCGAGATATTTAAATTAGGTGAGAATTGTATGAATATAATATAAATTATATATAATTATTTATTTTTAAAATTTATTTTACTGTGATACTTTGAATTGTATAAAATATTTTTTTTTTCAAGCACATCTATAAATTTTACATCCTGTTTGAAATCGAGTTTTCGGGTGTAGCTGTAGGTTTTATGTGGGCGGTAGAGTTAACATTGATATTGACATATGATTATTGTTTCTTGTTTAAGCTGAAAGTATCATAATATATGTGTATATTTTTATTTAAACTAAACGATTAGAATTAAGTTTTAATTCATTAGTTAAATTTAATAAAATATAATGTTCAAAAATTGTTTAAAATAATTGAAAATATGTAAAATATAGTAAATATACTCGTATATCAGAGTTATGCACCGAAATCATTTATTCGGGTTTCAGGTTACGTTCGGGCAAGTGCGTAACCAGGGGGGTGTTACAGGTATAGTAACACCCCCTCATCTAAATTGTGTTAATCTGAATTCTAATAAAGATAAAAATTGATCATAAACCGTGATGAAAACATGTTTATCATAACGAAATATATATATAACAATAATGTAAATCTGGGCTTCTCATTACATCGTTTTGTCTAGTAAATCAAAGCCTTGGTTTTATGTCGTATCATGCGCGATTTAAAAAAATAGGTACATATGACAAAAATGTACATTTGAAATTTTAATAAAATATTTAAATACTTTTTCATACAAAAGTACATTATATATAAATAGATATTCATGTGTACTAATGTGTTTGTATGCTTGTACAATAAAATATACGTAAAGTATTTATTTTGTTGTGTATAATTTTGAATAACATCCTCCTTTTGAAATACCTAGCTACGCGTCTGAATTCGGGTGTAAAACCTGATACATATTGGTAATATATTATAAACATTTTAATTTAAAAATTCTATAATATTTATTTTTTTAAATTTTTTTAGAAATATTGGATAGAAAAATTCTGTTTCGAACAGACGCCAAAACGGGTAACGTTCAAATATCCTAATATTTAAGAACTTATAGATTATTATGTTCTTATATTATATTATTATATATATATTATATTATATTATATTATATTATTATATTTCTCTAAGTTAAATTTGTCAAAAAATTCAAAAATAATACAAAATAAAAACTTCATTAAATTGATCAGTATCACTCGAAACATTTTCTGCCTATGAGTCTAAGTGTTAGGACACCAGAAAAAAGGATTCATTTTTCCCAGCCATAAATCCCAGCCATAGTAATTACATATACGTTCATCGACGAGAATTTAAATTATTATTATTATTATTTCAGCTTTTCGTGCAAGCTCGTACACATGACACATTATGGCTGAGAATGTCACCAATGGGTTATGGTAATAATGATCATAATATAATAATAATAATAATTGATGTTATTATTATGAAATATTGGGCATGCGATTTTCTCCAGCCCTGCGAAACCACGACGAGTACGGGGGATAAAATGTATTATGTATAGGTCGTAATTGTATTAAGCAAACACGCGCACGTACTGTTTCTGTACGCCAGTGGATCGATGGTAGTAATTATAGAGCACGAATTTGGAAAACCGAAAAAAATGTGTGTACGAAACGCGAACGAACGGTAACGAAAACGATTATATTAGTGTTATAAGTCGGGTGTTGTGCAAATACATATGGTTTAGTTGACATCAGTGCGTGTGTGCTGTATGCATGGGTTAAGTTCCGAACCATTCGTATACGGATGGTGAAAAGCTGCTGTTGAAACGAACATTCGTATAGCGCCCTTCGTGGTCGCCGACCGATAACTTTTGAATAAAACGATTGAGAGATTTTGTTTAAGTACTTATTGAACACACCTATTGTTATCATACACAATCCGTATAGCAAGTTATATTATATCTATGTGTAGAGTAGTGACCCAAAAACGTGTTATGCAAATAACGTACAGTAGATATTTTCGCTAGAAAAATCAGATTTTTACTGAATATTTTTTAGTTTATACCATTTTATCGACCCATTAAAGATTAATTTTCAGGACATATTATATACTCGTATATGTTTACAAAACATGCCGACGAGTTTTACTATGCTTATTATTTTCTTTTAATAATAGTTATTAAAATGTTTCTTATATTATAGTATCAATTTCTTATTTTTAGACTTCATTATATTTATTCGGCCTCCAACTTTACTGTAATACTGAATGTGTTACAGCATAAAAGCGTATAACACGATAATTTGACAATATTCAATGTTGTTTTTTTGCTTTTTTTGTATAGATAGATTGCTAACTGCGGAACCACAGTTTTCACCCCAAATGATACATTTTCATATAATTTTAGTTAGTGTTCGACCATGCGAAATGGTTACAAGCAAAAACGCTTTCACAGCCAATCTGCTTCTCTCTTTTTTTTTTTTTTACAATAAATATGGGGATCGTATCTATAGACAAATCGAATAACGGCCCCAAAGTGTTCTTTTTTTGTACCAAAATGGATAATGATGTTCCGACGTCGTTGCTGGAGATTATACATTTTTATTATACTGATGGAATCGAACGATGACTCGAACGTTTTCTTTATATTTCCCCTTAAACTTTTTTGACCTAGCCAATAGGGCGTGTTTGATGAACCGAACACAAACGGCCGCCTGCCAGCCTGTGGTAATTTGTCAAAGTCCTCGTAGGCTCAGTAAACTTCCGGGTGTAATATTGCACACCACGAAAACGAGATGTCTCTATTTTCAATACATATGCGAATGGAATAATATTAAAATTCTATAATTGATTTGTTAGGTCTTTTGTAGTGTCTAATGTATTCTGAATTAATAATATTGTGATCGCATTAAAATTAAGAATTATATACTGCCAAATTATTGAGTTCTTTTCACACTCATTATTATAAAAACCTTGATTCGTTACGTTTTAATAGGCACACAATGTAGCAATTTATAGATAACAGAAAAATACTCGTATTATCCAGAAATAAAGAAAAAATTATAGTTATAGAAAAAATGAAGTTTGTGTAACTAACAGAAAGTGAACAGCATAATATAAATAATTAATCACCAACATAATAATAAAAGTTGTAAATTAATAGCGGGAAAAAATGGATAAAATTTAAATAATTAAAATGTATTTATAGTTTATCAAATAACGAAATGTCTTATTCAGATCAACAATATAATTTAACATTGTTAGGTTAGGTTTACTTGAATTATAGCGGACTAAGTTCTACCATTTTTTGTCCTACCTGCTTTTTACGTTCAATCAATAAACTCATTCAAATGAAACAATTAATATTACAAAATCACTCATACAAATACACATTCAACTAACAAAAAATATCTTTATTACATAATATTTAATATACTTTATTAACTTTTTATAATTATATAAATATTTATGACAAATTTTAAAATTAGGATGGTTTTATATATATATATATATATTGATTTTAATTCGAATAAGTTAACTAGGTATTTAGTTGATTAGTTAGTAAATAGTGAAATAGTTTAGGTTTTATGTAAAAAAAATTGAATATTCTGATTAGAATTTTATCACCCGAAATTTGGATTCTTAAGTCCAAAAATCTAAAATTTGGATTTCAAAATCCAAAACTCGAAAATCCAGTTTTCGGACTTTTGGATTTTTGGATAATCCGTATTATCGTATATTTGCGTATATCTCGTATTTTACATCACTAACTACACGCTAGTACACGCATTTCATCATTGACCTACATTAAACTATAATGCTGTATAAAAACATTTCGATGCTTTTTTTAAGTTTTTACATTATCATCATACGGTAGTATCTGTGATTTTTTTCGTGACACTTTAAATTAATATATATGGTACAAAGATAATTATGTCACTGTCAATATATAATACCACTTCGTAGTGTAACATATGCTACTGCACAGTTTAGTTTAAATTGTTGTGCTGATAAATAATAATAACGACAGCTATATATTTCATAATTGCACATACCGTGTGATAGTATGTTATGTATTACATATTAATTTTATACTAATTTTATAGTAGTTTCATACGTTGTATACACAATTCAATATAATATTTAGGACGAACACAAAGCATGATAGATACTAATAACATGTGGCAAACTGGTAACTATAATTGCTATTTTAAAAAAAATTGAAACATTCAAACGAAAAGTGAGCTTCAGACATTTAGTAATGCATTTGTAGAAAACACGATATGAATATTACATTTATACTCAAATAACAACTAAAACATAGGTGGAGTATTGTAATTTGTTCTATGGCTGCGGTTTTTTAATGTACCCCACCACTGCTTTGGGGGCTCAACGAGAATCAGTGGCGGATTAAACGTTTTTTCGTTTACAAGCACGAAAATTTGTGGCCCTTTTATTTTCAAAAGTTTCTTTGTTTTAAATATCAAAATACATAAAGATGTATTGTTAATTAAATTATTATTTTAAATTGAATACAATATAATAATACAATTGCAATGATGGTATTATTTTTGTTTGATTTTTGAGGTTGCAAATGTGTCAATTATGTCTTAAGAGTCAATTGTTGACATTAATTCCTATTAAGGCACAGATCCTGGCACAGAAGAGCCAAATAATTTAATGTATTTTCGCTAATAGTAAATCTTAAATTTATTTTAGTTTTTTTGGGACACGAAAACGATCGTCCTGCCAAACAATTAGTAAACATCATACGTGATTAACTTCTTAAAACGAAGCTCATATTCAGAAATAGTTTTACTAAAATCTGGTTTCGAAAAAAGGTAAAAAAAAAAGACTTTTATTTAGTAGTTTTTTCAGTTTTATTGAATTAACCTTAAAGTCTTAAAATGTATGTATTTTTGTGCAAATATTTTTTTATCGATTTCAATTTCAATTTGTATAGTTTCTTGGTTCTTTGATATCATCGTTACCAATTGACTTGTTGTCTATGTTGATAAAAAAAAATTGAATTTATTGTACATTTTTGCTCACTCAGAACTGAATGCTCATAAGTACAATATCGTTTGTATGATCGAAAGCTCTGACTGTCGGTTGTCTTGTAGTATACACTACTAATTGTTGTTTAGCCTCTTTTGCTTTTTACTAATTGATATAATACGAGTATAATATAGAAATATATGTATGCAATTTCTTTTAAATCCAGACAATTTTCCGGAGCTATTCTTATATTCGAACTACCGTCATGTTTCTGCTCTAATATACGGTCTGCGTATTTGATTGTAGACCATAGGAATTTGTAGTCCGCATACAAGTGTAGTACCAATTTGCTGCCCTCAAAATATTGTCGTTTCAATCAACTGTTTACTCTGCCTATAAGGTAACCCGACGCTGGTGAGAATGATCTAACGATTCCGCAGACACATCTAAATTAAATTCAGATATTAATATAAATTAAATTGTTACGTTTACATAAAATGTACGTGTATACGATTATTAGGACCGCATCATTATAGTGCATGAACATGATAAAAAGTAATAGGTGTTGATAATTCTAATGTAAGCCCATATAGATTATAAAGAAATAAATTAAAAAGGAAATAATCGATTGATCATTTATTTTGTAATCTGTGGTGTAAAAGGGCATTCACCCATTTCATCTATTACCGCACAAATATGCCAGAAACATATGAGAAATTTACGAATACAGATTTTTAAATACTTAACAGCCGATTATCTTAAACGAATTTTCGATTTATGTTCAGGATGCAAATTTTAGCAATACACTTATTACAGCTATCGATTTGCTGATATCATATCCTAATTAAATAGGGGCGTAGTTAGAAATTTTTTTGAGATAAACTCATATAAGTCTATAAGTCTTCTACTCACCGACGGCAATAGGGACTTTTACCAATTTCTGTATCAGATTTCCATATTTTCTAAATTGTCAATGATTATTTTTATCAATAGTTAATAACTTCAAACAAAGCAAATCAAAAAATAAGTAGATGGTTCTTAAAATATAATTATAGGTAGGTTGTAGATTCTAAGTATATTAAACGTTAATCAATAGATAATAATGAAATTAAATTTCCAGTAACTTAATCACCAGAATTGTTTAAACAACGTTTGTATTGATTATTTTTCAATATTATTTCTATAAATCGACATGTGCTATAGTCCATAAGGTCTATTTGACATTTACGTTGTAATATAGAAAATTATTTTCCTTTCGTATAGCAAATTATCTTGCGTAACTCTCTGTGTGGCTTTAGCGTAATAGTGTTGAAATACATATATAATTAGTCGTGAATATATTATTTCAAATATAAATATTTTTTTTTATCAAATCTATGTAGACTCAGGTGCTATGCCAGGTCTACCTAATGGCTACGGCCCTGTTATTAAGATTGTATAATAGGTACTACACTACAGTGGCGTATTTGAGAGGGGATGGTGGCAATCTTCCCCCCCCCCTGAAAATTTTTAGACCCAGACAATTTTTATATAAGTAATGGGTATTTTATTAAGAAACAAAAATTAGGATTTATTTTATAGTATTACTACATTTGAAAACGTTTCAAATTTTACACTAATTTAAATAACGCAAAACGCTAAATTTTTCATAACGTTTTAATTGTCAATAACGGTAAACGTTTATATTTGTATAACGTTTAAACTATTTATAGCGTTAAACGCTCAATTGCTATTAACGTTTATATGTCCCATAACGATAAATATCATAAATAATTTTGATTGAAGACCCAGTCCATACTTAGTGAAAAATTAGATAAAACACAAGCGAAACTTTCAAAACAAAGATAGGTGTTAAAAAAGAACTACACAAAATACCATTCTAAGTGGATCCGACATTAGATTAAAAAAAAAACCGCAAATATTAAGGATTCATCTGATATAAATACTACAAAAAAATTTTATTTGTAAATGTTGAGCCTGAATTTAAAGAAAAAATTTGAGTCGGCCCCCCTCCCCGTTAGAATTAAGTCTAAACACGTCCCTGCTACACTGTCCGATCGAAGTATCTTTATTAAATCTTGTCGGATTACGAAATCGTATACACTACGTAAAAATTCGTAGTCGATCACGTTTCAAGTGTTTCGACTTACGATCTTCGAACCATCGCGGCTACGTGTGCGCGCGCAGTAGAAAAAAAAAATCGGTTACCACGAAAATACGGCTTGATATTCACGCTAATACCGCGCTATTTTTGTGTGCGGTTAGTCGGCGTTCATCGAACATTTGACATTTTAAGGGTTTCGCGAGTAAAAAAAAAACGTAGGACCACAACAGTATACGGCATTTCGTCCGCGTATTCGTGTCCGCGGGCTCGCGGGTACGGGGGACGGGGAAAATATACGATAAAAAAATATGATAAATATGTTCGCACACGTGGACGACGACCGGACGGACGACGAGGCGAGCGGGTCGGCGTTGTCGGCCGCCACTAGTCTACGGACGATCCGTTGCTGTTGCGCTTTGTCATCATTAACTTTATGATAATGCGCCGGGCCCGCGACGACGCCGCTGCCGCGGCGAGACGTGTACAAATTCGCCGGACAAATCGAATCAATGGCCCGGAGTGGAGCAATGTAGTGCGACCGTATACATAAACATCGTTGTACACAATAGCTGTGTACACGTATATGTATATATATTTGTAAATGTACGAACAGAATGCAATACGTAATACGCGTTATAATATCGTAAACGTATACGTATATACATCGGCGGACCGGCCGTCGTGTGATGGATGCGTCGCCCCGAGTCCCCGGGCCGATGAAACGTGAACTGATAAATGACCTCCGCCGACGGTCCCCACGCGCCGTACGTATAAACATAACGGGCAGTGATAACGGATGAGCGTTGACGTGCGCGCGGACGTTTGTAAAAACCTAAAAAAAAAAAAGAAAAAAGAAGCGAAACGAGAGTAAAAAAATTGATACCGAGGGAAAAAAACAACGCAGCCGCTCGCCAACCCTCCGGTTATTAACGGTACACGTGTTCGTAGTACCGCTACGGTTGCTGTGATGTGCGAGGGGGCAGACCGTCGCTGTCCACCGGTTCGGAAACGATCGTCAATTTGTCTCCGCTGATATTTCCCCTCCGCGAACAACAAATTCGGACCTTTCTAATTCTTCCCGATTCCACCGACCAAATGTTTCGAGAATTAAACGACCGGCGTGTACACCGCACGGAATGTTTGGAACTTTTTCTCTTTCTCTTTCTTTTCCTCCATTATTCTTCGCCGTGGTGTGTTTCGCCAAATTTGCCGTCCTAAAGAAATCATGAACAATATAAAACGTTAAAATTACTACGTGATATTACCGCAGTTGAGTTTTAGTGCTCCGATACACAAAATTACATAAATTAAAACCATGTAGTGTATTCATATTATTTCAACTATCTATAGCCACACGTGATGTACGATCACATTTAAGTTTGGTTAACGAGGTATTAGAACATACTTAAAAAAATACCCCAGATAATGGATTCCCAACCTTTTTTGAATGCGTCGCGTCCCCCATGTTCATACTATTGCATAAGGTCACGATCCCCTAACCACTACAAAATTAGAGTATAATGATTGTAATAATCGTTAAATAATCAACATTTCATTAAATTTTAAGCAGTGCATTTGTAGGGTGAAAATTAAAATTGAATTTTCAAATATTTATAAAAACATATTTTATAAAATTACATTAACTTTTTTAAATATTAAAATTTTAACTTAGTATTAATAAATATAAATTAATGAGAGGATCACTGTTTAGCTTTAATTAATTTTTTAATGTTTGACCTTGACTGTGATGGTACATATAAATAAATGATTGTGTGGACAAATAGAAGTTGACGTATCTAATTATTCAATATTATTCGATAAAATATAAATAATCGAAAATAAAGTTTTCAATATTTTACAGTTTTTAAAAATATGCACGCCTCCCTAGGGAGAGCGTAGTCCCTAGGTAGAGAATCATTGTTCTATATAAATACCAAAGTGTGTATTCTATCGAAATAATTTTGTGACATGTTGATAGCTTGTTTATAGTATAATATATATATATAATATATATTTATAGTACACATATAATATTATTTTTTTTTTGTTGTAGTGATCTCATCAATGTGAATACAATTTATAAAAAATAATAATAAAAATAAAAAACACATTCAAATGTATTGTTGGACAAAAAGAGAACCATGGATATTAATATTATTTGATCCCGTATACAAAAAACTTGAATACCATTCTGTGAGGGTTATTTTAATCTGAAAACTATTTATTTTAAATTCATGTAAGTATTAAAATTTACATCTTCGGAAACATAATATTTGATTGTTTGTAATAATTGCAGTTATTATAATAACGTAAAATATATAGTCATCATTTATAATTTTCGTATAACTGAAAAACGGTTGTACCGACAATTATAGAACACGATTTCCGAGTTAAGTATTAAAAATTTAACTTTGAACACGTATGACCAACTCGTTAGTCGTATGTACATCGCATGTAGTTTATCAATGATGTACTCCGTATTATGTTTGGTGGTCATTTGTAGTAAAAAGTAAAATCGAATTTTTCGACTAGACATTTAATACATTATACACAAGTTTAGTATATATTATTCTATACAATACTTAATTCTTATACTACTTCGTTTGTGGGGCGATGGAGGTAGTTGTCACGATCGATCTGGTTACGTGAAACGAGTGCAGCGCGACGATAAGCGACTTTGTCGGATTAATAAATAATTGTACACCATGCGTACAGTTAACAGTAATATGAAAAAATGTGTTTGTCTTCAACAAACATAACATATTTTATATTGTTCCAGAGCCCGCTAAAAGTGAAATTTTGTAAATCACAAAGACGTTGATTTTAACGGGCAGTATAGTTTGAACGCAGAAAAAAAAATCAAAAAAAAAAAAAAAAAACAGAATAAACGTTTCATCAACACTATAGATCATTGTTATTGCACCGAAAAAAGTTTATAGCTGCTTCTCTTAGTTCAGCTGAGTTCAATAGAAAACCCTGTTTTAATCGTGAACAATTAACCGTAATCGATTTCGATACAATAACGATTATAAAATTTATAATTATATAAATAATGATGGTTGTCGACGACGAGGACCGAAAGTTTTTCACTTGATCGACGTGTTTGCGAAGCGAATTAAATATATTTTAGCGATAAGGAAAACAATATATTATTACTATAATGGTGCTTTGGCCCGACGTCACGTAAGACCCTAACTTTTGTCACGATAAAAATAAAATTATATGAGTATATTGATGGATCTCATACAATCCGTCAAGTAATTGTGATCGGTAACGAAAACAGCAGAACTCGAGTACTGACTGATAAGACAACCAGACAAAAAAAACTACGGACGTCAGACAGCTTTCCAAATGATAGAGCTACCACGGAGATATTACAGGGATGTTAAACTCAGATACGTAAAAAAATGTATGCATAATTAGCGCAATTGTTCGATCGTCTTGAACATACTAGCCTGCATTAAACCACTTCGTCATGGTTTTTTTGATAAATATCGCAAAATGTGTATTTCGAGTGGAATCAGTTGTCTTCTAGGAATATTGAGAAATAGTATTATTCTCTCGTAGAAATAAAATAAAAACAATGTAAATACTTAATTTTATTGTTGCTAGCAGAATCTACATTAGATGCTATTGAGAGTCCAAATTTTAAAAATATCTTGTCTTAAAACTAATGTTTATAAGATATTGTCTATTTCAGGGGCGGATCCAGACCACGATAAAGGAAGGAGGCGATTTTCAACGGACACACATGATATAGATAAAATTAAAAATATTAATTTTGATATCGTCTTTTAGAATGCAATAGTGCGTATCTCAAAATTTGACAAAATGAGTTTATTTTCAATATTAATAAAATAAGTGATTTTCAGTATTTAAACATCAGGGGAATTTTCTGTGCGAATTAAAATTAAATATCTAAATAAATTAATAATATATTTAAGTAATGCGGTTAAACAACACAAGAAACAATATATTAATAAAAAAATAAGCAAAAATCTGTATTATTTAAGTTGAGATTAGTTAGGCTATTTTTTTCTTTTGTCTACTCTTTTATATTTCTTGGCGATAATCTTAAACTGCAAAGTGGCGTATTCGAATCACAAATGTATCAGAATAGATATGATTATATTATTTGTTCGAAGCATGGAAATGTAAAAGAAGTATTTCATTAAGTAAATACATTTTCTTTTTTTAGTGTTCTGCAAAGCACTCTTCTACTAGAAATTGAAATAAATATAAATTTGGATGAGTTAATACTCATTTTGATTTTAAATTAATAAGCTTAGCTTTTGGTAAATTATTTGAATTTTTAATATAACTACTGTAATAAGATAGCTCTACAAACTACTTGCGCTTTACAGATGTGGCGAAAATGTGTACTAAACCCATAACGCATTCTGACCGATAGCTATCAATGCAATTAAGATATACGATAGCTATCCTGTATATCTTAAACCGTGTAGTAGTATATAACTGTGATATCAGTATATCACCAAATAATAAATATAAGTGATAACATAGTACCAGCGTAAGTTTGGTATAAAAAAAATAGTTTCAAAAACTTAAGCCTGCGGAGGGAGGGCGATCGCCCCATTCGCCCCCTTTGGATCCACCCCAGGTCTATTTATTCATATAAATTCCTGAGATCGAAGGCTGCTCGAGTGTTTGATTTTTTCCAACACTTCCAACATCTTGAAAATGTTACAGGAGATGAAGCTATTGAAAAACCAATCGTGGTAATTTTTAAGTAAAAAATAATTAAAAAAAAACTGAAGCATAGTGGTTCAAAGAAAAAAATATTTGGAAAGTTATCTTGGATTTGAAAATACTCAAATGAAAATAGTAAAAAAATTTTCTTAACTGCTAAAAGTGTATTAATATGTAAAACGTATGGTAAAATAATATTATGCATATTTATAAAATAATTACATTTTTATAACAAATTAAATTAAAAATTATTAAGTAGAATGTGATATAATTTTTATTTTTATTATTAACTAAGAAAATATTATAATCCATACACATACTGTACGATAAGCATAAGTGAGTATGATATACGAATAAACAATAGTTTTAGTGATAAATTAAAAGCATTTACAAATAGTTCTTACCAATATAATAATATTATATTGTGTGAAAACTAAAAATGCGAGAGAGGCCTTTCAGTGAGAGAACCTTGGCAGGAGTATTTTTAAATGTTGTTTTTATATTTTTATAATGGAATTAAATATTTATGTACAATGATAACCAGGTTATTTATCAATTAATAAATCTCTGGGCTATATTCGCTTAAGTCTCTTTCTTAAGTTTATTATTTCTTTATGTTTCTTAAGTTTATTCTTACACGTTATAAGGAGTACCAAGGTGATATGAGGTTGGGGCGGTTTTACAATGATGACGAAACCGTCAAAGAGTCCGTTCGTGTGCGAAATAAATAACTTTGTCGTCTGCTTATTCTCATGTATCAGGATGTATGGGTCGATGTACGATGTACATGTTGTCAAGTGTGAGAGATAACACTGCACCTTGGGGCGGCACATCGGCTAGAATCGGAGAGGTGTTAAAAAATCCATATACGGTAATTGGAATGTACTATATTTCAGATAAACCTAATAAATATTTTTCTAAGTATTTTATTATAACAGTATTTTGTGAGAGTTAAGATCTGCCGGTTTCCATTATTGAACTGTTTTGCGACGATCCCGGTTCAGTTGGCAACTTGTTAATGTTGGAACCGGGCACGTTTTCGTTTCAGGAATGTGCACGCACAAACGGATACGTAGGATCTGCGATCGATAAAAATAAAAACGACGTCGCTGAAAGTTTCTACTCCTGCGAGAGCCGGTCCGGACGTTCCCGCATCTCGCCGGAACGCCCTTGCACCGCGCACAATACAGCCGGGCGAACGTAACGTGGTTTTCAAGAGCGCGATGGCGCGCGGCAGCAGTTTCACCGGTAGCGTTTGAAATTCGCCCCCCCCCCCCCACCCACCCACCACCGGGTTCTCGACCCACCCGCTTCCACGTCAACGGACGAAGGCCGCCACCCCGTCGAGATCGGCACGTACGCGCCGTACACGTATTACCATTATAGTGTAGGTATAAACCAGGGGTCGGCAAGTAATTTACGTTGGAGTCCTAAAGCTTAAAATAATAAATCTATGAGGTCCAGCGAAAAGAACCTTTTTCGAATATTTATGTTTCAAGAACAGCAGTATGAAAACAAATTATTTGGTTGTTAGTATTAGAAGTACGAGAGTAAAAAGTCGACGGGGCCCAGAGATCCGGACCGCGGTACGCCAGTTGCCGACCCCTGGCGTGTGTTATCCCGGAGTCGATCGGAACGCGCGGACTACCACAAACAATGAGCCCGTGGTCCCTGCGAACCGGGCGAGCTACACTCACGTTATTTTATGCGCACGTATGCATTGCGCCGCACTCGTGTCGTTCAACAGCGCACGGTGCGTATCGGCGTGACGTGTTGGGGAAATCGAATGGCGCGGACAGACAAGCGCAGCTGTCGGCCGACCCGTGTACGCCTCCTCGGCGGTGCACGCGTAGAGGTACACGTCGATTTGCACTCGTACCTACGTTTACGCGCACTCGCATGCGCGCGCACCCGGCAATCGCACGAAAACGCGGCCCGCGCGTTCGTACGTGGATGTTGCTAGCGCGTAGATGCTATTCGCGCACGACGTTACGGATACGTTTTCGCCGACATCGAACCGCACACGTCATCCGGGCGGCCGCGTGGCACGCAGAGGCGAACGTGGACCTCACGTGCCGCGGGACCGCGTGCGATCGCGCCTCGACACTGCGGTCCGTTCGCGCGTCGGGACGACAACGGACCGTTTCGACCGTCGACGTGCCGACGTTTCGACACGTCGCACACCCGATATCGGTACCGCGATGTATCGACCGCTGTTTTGGTGGTCCGGTGCACTGCGGTGTGATATACGTACAGCGCGTAAACAGTAAACGTAGTGGTTGGCACACAACATACCACCGAATCATTTGCAAACGTATAAGATACATTAATTTCTTTTGGGCCTTGGTCGCCCGTTTAACTCGTTAAAATATCGAACGACTCGAGACATCGCTGCCCGTCCTTGGTCGCGCGGCGATCTCGGACCAACGGAATCCGACGGCGTGTCTCGGGGTCAAGCACTTACCGTTCGGTTCGGCCGGTCGCTGAAAACAATGTTTTCACCGCAACGCCGTCTCACACGATAGCATAGCATTAATAACATTGACTACTACGATTTGGTACAAAATCATAATGTTTTTTTTTTTTTTATTTTGTATTCGTCGTCAATGTGTGTACAGTACAAGGATTACATAATAGTATTTGGTAGAATAACGCATATTTACAGTTCTAAACATTTACGTGGAATTACGGGTCTATGAAAACATATCACACATCGATAAAATTTGTTGCGCGAGATACAGTTTCGCGACAGTAATATCGGAAACGGCTGCAACGTCGAAACGCATATACGGACTTCAGTCTTTGATTTCGGCCTCCAACAGGCATTTAGTTTTCGCGAAGAACTCGTCCATCAATAACTTTTGGTTTTCGAACATCCGTCTTATGTTCTTCTCCATCAACACGTTTTGCTTCTCGCGATCTCTCTTGCATTCTTCTCTCAGCGATCGCATACTGTTTTCCAACGAGTGTAACTTTTGTAACACTTGTCGCTCCGGAGTGGTATCGGTCTGCGTTTGAACGTCACACGTTTGGATGATGTCCACTTGTGGTTCGTTCACTCTGTAGAAGTCGGTTTCCATTCTCATATCTTCGGTATATTCAGTCTTAATTATGTCTACGGCGTCCAGTCGAGGAGGAGAGTCTACAACGAACAAAATGACAAATCCTGGGTTAGGCGTTTGCTTATTATAATATTTTAAACGCATTCTACTAACTAGCAGTAGTAGTAGTAGTAGTAGTAGTAGGAATAATAGAAAAAAAAAAAAAAATCAAAATTCGATTATACTTTTATTCTTAATACGATTCTTATTAGCAGAGCCATCTTAAGGAATTGTAGGGCCTGGGGCCAATTAATTTCGGCGCCGCTCCCTTCAACTATCACAAAATGTACGAGTATGATCAAAAATACATATCAAGTATGCAAAATATTAGTAAATATAGTTTTCCAATCCTCAACCAATCAAGGTGATTTAAATGCATCGATAAAACGAATTACATTTTTAATAACTTCTCAATAATGTATGATCAGTTACCACATTTAATTAAAATGTAATTTATTTTTAGTTCATTTATAAACAGCTATAGAAAATAAGAACTTGTGAGTTGCCGCATCGATAATTATGATAGCGAATTTATATGTAAATTTGGATAAAGTTATGTTATTCTACACACTCTAGCAATAATTATAATAAATTACAGTTACAACTATTTAGAAATTTGAATAACTGAAAATGTATCTTATAAAATAATTCTTTAATCAGGGGCGTAATTTCAACTTTGGAAAAGGTGGAGCAACTGATTAAATTTGCCGACTGCATAATATTTAAAAAATTATGGTTACCTATATATTTTAATATTTATGGACAATAGACTATCAATAAAATATTTTTTGGAACAAAATATGTAAGGATTAGTAATGAATAATGATTTCATGATGATAAACAAAGAACATGAAACGTTTCAATTTAGCCAATTAAATAATAACATTAAAGATAGTAAAACATTAATTAATTTACTTATCCTATAGGCTATAAGTTTCCTATCAATAGGTTTAATGGAATAATAATATAAATCTAATTCAATAAGTAGGTACTTTACAGAACTTATTTATAAAAAACATAAAATTATATCTCAAATACAATGTACCGTAATCTGGGGTGAATAGGAACGGTTTTAACGTTTTTTTTTTTTTATAGATTATGAGTTCAATTTTTATGGTATCGATATCACAAAAATTGTTTTATAAAGGTCACATATATAGAAATATATAATATACCAAAAACAAAGTTTATAAGGTTCGCGTAATAACGATTGTCATAAAAACGGGAGGATTCAGTGTTTCCCAATTTTTAATAAACCGTGGACGTGTATTTAAAAGAGAATAATATCTGATTTCTGAGTACAAAATTGTAAATAAAAATTTACTATTTTTCGATTTTAGCATTTGATCATCCTACAAAGAATTGCTGACTTTTAAAAATTTCTTAGAATGTGGCGTTTACCATAGTTTGACCACCCCCCAAATGACGCCCCTGGCTTTAATATAAATTTAAGATAATTTAGTATTTAATAAAATGTATTAATATTTCATAAAGAAAAATAGTTTAAAAATAATAAATTAATATCAATAGTCTCTAATGGCTAACGCTGAGTATTTCTAATCAATCTGAACTTTTAGAAGGTCCTTTTAAATTTTCCTAGACAGGGGCCTGGGGCAAAATGTTCCCGTTGACTACCCCCCTCCCTGGCAATGGCTCTTCTTATTAGAGCGGAACTTACTGGAAACAACTTCACAAAGGTACGTCATAGCATCGCTTGGTTTGCAGCTCAACACTTCGTGAAGTAAATGAAAGTATGACATTCTTGAACTAGCAGCGCCATTTTTTTCGATTCTCACCAACTCTACTTTGTAATCTTGTTTCAGGTGTTTCCATTTAGTCCTTAGTTGAGTTGCATCTCTATTAAAACCTGCAGCTGCCATTGGTTCAACTAAACTGGAATAAAGATCAGAATTCCTTTTCCTAAATCAAAAAAAAAAAAAAAAAAAATTAAAGTCGTAATTAGAAATCAGAGATATCTTTAAAATCAAATCAAGTAATATGCAAGTTAACGGTCTACACTTAAGGTCAATGATGTAATTTTGAAGATGTAATGTTCGCATTATAGAGAAACTTTACAAATAAATTTTATAAAATTGTGGAGAATATGCTATATTTCAAAATTGATATATATGACAGATATATTGAGTAAATTTTTAAATAATAATTTATCGTCAATTGTATAAATGTAGTTTTTTGTATAGCTATATACAGAAATAATTGTAATAATGAAGTCAAAAGACTTATTAACTGTATTATATTGTTATATCTACATTAGGTACTAGAACTAAATGATAAATAATAACACTTATAATAAAATGTGTAAATTTTTCATTTCAAAACTATAGTTGCCAAATGAAACCGTATAGAATTAAATGAAGAAGAAAAGTATATGTTACTATATATGTATACTTGTTTGTAGCTAAACTTTTGGAAGCATATTCAAAATAATTCTATGCTCATATTCTTTCTGTTGGTTTTTAAACAAGCTCTAGCTCGTCATTATTTTATTTCTTTTAGTAGATAGTGTTATACTTGGCTTACCTATATAATTACTAATATTATGATGTGTTTATACATTATCTTCAAGATTAGAAATTGAAGAATATTTTCGACTGTAATAGCTTTTGGTTATGCTATTGTATTCAGAAGGATTTGAGTTTATTTATATGAATTGTAATACCTACGTAAGACAATTTTGACTATCCATGAAAATATAATTTCTATCGAAATAATAATGAAATATATTTTTTAATAAGCAGCTCAATATTAATGATTTTAACGACTATAATTGATTATAGATTATACTCATAATAAAAATAACATTAAATGATCTCTTTGATTAATAAGAAAATCTAAAAAAACTAAACATTTCATCTAACACTTTTGATAAATATAGGAGAACAGAGTGGCCAAATTATATATAGTGCCAATGATGTACCTGAGTTATTTAATTTGTGTATGTGTATATAATCGAATTTATACTGGATTAACAACATTTGAATAAAGAATCGGTTAGGTATAAATATTGACAATATATACCTATATATTTATAGAAACCAGATTTCCTTGTTTTAATTCATTTACTAGTGGTAAATTCATTTTTTAAGTACAATTTACAAACAACTTTTAGAACATAAAAGGTTTTCAACAGTTTTTTGCTCATACACTGTTCTCCCTTGGCAATAATTTTTACACTTTCACTTTGTATAAAGTCAATTAGAAAATTAAAAGTTAATCTTTATTCATTGATTATTTTTTATTGTTTTTACACGTTAGTTAAAAGTGATAAAATGATATGCATTATCATCACGAATTCATATTTTATATTTATTTATGTCATATTTGAAATTCATAATTTTTGTTCGAATTATTTTTATCAATATTCAAGATAATTGATTACATCATTTATACTGGTGTTAATTTATTTATACTTAAAAAAGAATAAATTATACTTTATTATTTGTTGGACTATTGTTTTACAAGATTACCAACATGAAGACGGGTTACGACATTTGCTTGCAAACTTGTTTCAAAATAGAAATTAGTACATGGTAGTATACTAAGTTTGAAAAGATTCATCCGGTTTGTAGAAAAATGTAGTCTTGCCCGGCTTCAGTACTAGTTGGACGAAAAAAATGTGTCGGTCTTGCTTGAACGAGCACGGATTATAACTGTATATCCGGTCCTGAATCGAAAATTACAAAGCATGCAGAACTCGCGAGAAATGGAAAGCGCATGTATGGTTGAAACAGTAGAAAATACTTGTATTGGTAGAGGACATTTATAATAATGATACAAAACATTTTATTTGACCTCCTATAGTAAACATTTTTTTCATTTTTTATTTACCATTTGCCGTCCATCGATTAATTAGGACTAAAGTATATTATAGTATATAATATTAAAAATAATTCATCAGTTTTTAAAATGTTTTTTTTTTTTTTACGCAATCAAATGCTTTGTTCATAATAAATTATTATTATTAATAATTATGTTGATAGAAATTGTTTCTCTTTATAGTTTTCAAATGTTACCAAATCGATTCTAATTTATTAACTCAAATATAAAATTAATTTATTATTAAAAATTATTTGAAATTAAATATGATTTCTGACTAGTATTTATTTGTGTATTTTTAAATTGATTAGCCGTTTCATGTTGAATACCATAGAAAAATTAACTATATAGATATCTAGTTAACCTGCGAACGACATAATAGTGTCTCATGCAATGAATTATTTATTATATACTTGATTTTTTCAATAAATTGTTAAATATAATTGTTTGAAATATAAATTAGAACTAAAATGTATAAGATATAAATTACTTTAGCAACAATTTTACTGGTTTAAAAATGTGAAAAAATAATAAATGTAAAAGATATATTTAGATCTATCAGATACTAACCTACCTATAAAATGTATAATCAAAAAAATATATTGCGATATTGATCTGAATTCCGTATTGGTTATATGAACGTATTTTTATTGAACAGTAATTGGTGTTAATTTTTTTTTAAATAGCTTCAATACAAAATAATTGAATCATTAAAATCGTTACTCTTATTATATTATTATATTTTTTTTTAAACAAATTATCGACTATGTATTTAATGTTACTGCGTGATCTAGTCACATTCCGAACAAATTACGGGCAGCATTATACCAGGTATTTTTTTATGTTTTTTATAGAGATGTACTAACAACATGTTATATCAATAAACCCCTGAAATATAGTGCAAAGATGTGTGTTTGTAATGGTATCTTGTGTTCATGAAGGACACGTAATAATCGATTGACATTCAAACATTAATTAATGGTATTGTTTTTCGTGTTGCTTGTTTTTCCACGATCACTGGCCGTTTGTATTTACATGGTATTATTTACCAGTCGAATGAAATTGGTACATTACATGAGTATTTAAAAATCATTATAATATTATGTTCGTGGAGCTCAAATCGAGGCTTCGTTGGTATAAAATAATATACATGTACTGTGGAAGTTACAGGTGATTATAATGGGTATCGCCATGATATCATAATATGCGGCTTTCATTAAGCTGTTATACCTACAAAGGACAACATGTTTGTATGATAATTGGCGAATATCAACAAACCGAAAGGAGTGCATGAATATTTATTACGTTTATATAGAGCAGAGCACATTACATGTGCTTATATTACGATATGTTGCTGCTACCTATTGTAGACGTACACATGTGTAATAGAAGTAGGTACCTACCGAACATTCGAGTAGCATATTAGTGAATGTTTTAAATTAGTGATGATGATAATAATAATACGCGCGGCGTGCGTTGCAGAAACATTTATTTCGCGTGTTATCTTTTTCTTGCGATTAAATATTGTACAAAATGTAACTGGGTGTATAATAATAATTCATTGTACAGATCGTACGAGTACATTAAAAGTTACAGTTATAGAGTAAAAAGTCGACCACTATGCGTCGGTATATTTGACGATGCACTTTAACGCAATGCTACTATATTAGATGGACGAGATAACATTAAATAATAATGTGTAATATATTGCTTAGTGGAAAACATGTGATAGCCCATGTTGTGTCTTGTGAAAAGTGATTTCTTATTGTTGCGAGACGTTAGCTGAGGTGGGAGTAAAAACCTCGAGATCGATTTTTATTGAAGTAAATATACATCTGAAGGAAACTAAAATTGTATTTGATATTATTGATTAAAAAAATTTCCAGTCATAAGGTCATCATCGCTCGAGTACGTTTATATTGTACAGACGTGCGCACGAGTAAAATACTGATTTCGAAGAATCCGATCGAGTTAAATTTCAACGAATAATTAATTAATTGTTCGACGTAATAAACCTAATGCACAAACATTAAAATAATATATATTTTATAAATGCATCCAAATCGTTCATTAAAATCGAACCTAGCAGACATAGCAGACTGTGTATCTACGCATAAAGTATATATATTTTAACATAGTATGCGTGGTATACCGAAAAAAGTGATGCTGGAGATTTTAAAATATTTCAATTTTTACGGGTAGTGATTTCGATGTAAGACGTGGGTTCAAAGAAGGAGAGCGAAAAGCCTGACCAAATAAAAAAAAAAAATCAATATTAAGTCTCGCGAAAGTACTATAGTTCGAGCAGTCAATATAAACAAAAGAAATAAGGTTTTTGATATTTATATATTTTTCATACAGAAATAAGAATTATTCTCCTCAGCCAAACATTCTGTTCGTAAATTCTTAGAGTTTAGATGAGTCATATTTAAAATGTAAGTCGTCAAATATTATATCGTTCTTGAGGTTCGCACGAGCTGACGACCAAAGGGATTCGACGTACACCACTCGAGATCACCGAAGAGATATTGAAATACGTTGCGCGTGATGACGAGCGGTCGCCATGTTCCGTGCGTCGATACGTTTCAGTACGGGGTGCGTGGTAACGAGTTGTTATTATTATTATTATTATTACGTTATCGTTCATTACGCTTATTGCACGTCGTGTGCAGCAGCAGCAGCTACCCTATATACCTGCCAGCGGCGGTTTCTTTCCTCTCCGTCCCCTCACGTCCGGACAACCCTACTCTTCAGTGCGCGCGCAACCCTGCGCACCCCCCACCATCGCCGCGGCCGCCGTTACGTTCGAATTCCCGTTTCGGTGCGCGCCGCGGTTGCGCACGCCGCGAACGCAACAATACGCACCGCATCGACGGTGTACACGCGTAAGTATCGCAATACAATCGCAAACAATATCCGATAAATCGTAGAGTCGTACGGTCGTCGTCGCGGCGCGCATTTCCGCCGCGATCCGGACGTACGACGAAATTTTACCTCTTGCTGTCCAACATGTTCGTCATGCCCATGTCGATGATGAGCCTGATGAAGTGTTCGGTCTCCCGGTCCGACCAAATGTATCGTTTCTTCGCGTCCATCGCCGTTCGCCGCGCTTCACACCCCCGTCGGTGACGCCAATCAATCGCCGAAAATGTTTTAACTGCCCGTAGAACAAACGGTTCGCAGCGTTTCTCGCGCGGCGTGCACGCACACTACGACGCGCGCACCGGTACGTAACGAAACGCGGCGGAGGTCGTCCTCGCACTGGTTCACGCGCGTGGGGCCCCCATCGACGGCGCTCGCGGTATCGAGCTGGCTCAGTCCCGGCCCCGGTCGTCTGAACAGCTGCTGTCGCCGGCGCTAGTGGTGCGCATGCGCGAGCTCCGGTCCCGACGC
>NW_020272939.1:86013-124544 GCF_003268045.1 Sipha flava
GCTCGGTTAAGCCTTGGGTCGCACCACCACTCCGCGCTACTCCCCCTACCGACCCGTAACCCCCTGCCTCGCGCGCCTCCGCGTTCGCGACCGGTGTCGGTAACCGGAATCGGGACCCCAACGGACCGTGTTCGATACGCGCGTGTTTTCGTGCACATCCTGCGCCGCCGCGATCCTTTCCACGTTACTGCACAATAATGGTACTGATAATAACGACGATGGTAAACGCACGGCAACCTTTACACCGCGATGTTGTTATGTGTATTTTTTTTTTTCAACCGAATCCGAGAGAGAAATACGCGGAGAAAAAAATATCAACGCTCGTCTTTGCACGTTGTACCCACGTATGCGTTTCGTTAGATCGACACATGTAGCCGTTACAATCGCCCCCGTTCGTCTAAGCGTACACACGTGCGAGTGGGTGGTGTGCGCGTAACTACTTACTTTTGTGCACGTGTGTACTCTGAAAACGATTATCAATTGTAATGAGGGTCAAGTATTAAATTAGGTGCTTTTGGTCACTGACCACTCAAAATGTTCAACACACGTAATATCACTTCGTACTAATTTATGTATGATAACGTGCAGGCGCCAACAGGTATATTACACAACAAGTATAACCTATTTATTGTACGACGGACTGTATTTTTGTCATTTACTCTCCGCGTTTATCGCTGTAATTTATAGTTTTTCTATTATGGCGTTAGAAAATGGTAATAAAGCGAATGCAATGTTGATACAGATGATTATATGCCTACATTTAATTAAAAAAAAAAAAATAATAATAATAATAACGAGTACCTATAACATATTTAAATAATGCAATTAAATTATGTGTGACAATCCGCGTAGCTAAATTATTTTTGTGTTACGCCTAATTTCCTTGTTGGTATCGGTTATGTGTTTCAATTCGTATTAAGATATGAAATTCAGTTTATGTACAAATTTTACCGTAAACTTAAAACAAAAACTTTGGGCAAATAAATATTAGTTTTCAATCATGTCTTTTTCTCTACCCCGAAAACACTTTGATGAAATCAATTCGCCAATTTTATTTAAGAATTTGCTTTCGGACGGTGAATAACATTCAAATAGAGTAAAAACTTTTATTATTTCGTTCCATATATCACGTTAACTTAAATTATAAACTGGATTCAAATTAACGTTTTGTAAACTTTTCTGACCTTTAAGTTTACAAAAATACCTACTGTTTATTCAATATTTATAAATCTGTACAAAGTACAATTATTCTCAACTTGCAGATGGTTTCAAATTGTTTTAAAGTTTTTAATTAGTAGTACTTAAATTATGTATGTACAATATGTATTAGATATTGTATATTCCTTTATAGTGTACCGCTAAACGATTTGACTATCAGACTAATAGGTGTCAATAAACATATAATTATTGTTATTATGTACCTACATTATTTCATTTGTATTTACTGGTTATTAAAATAAGATAATAAATGGATATCCAATGAAGTGCACATACGGGCATGGTATACATGAGCGTACGCGTAGCCAACTCCAGCTGACATGTTACATAATTGAAGCGAAAGTATAATATGTAAATGAAAAATTACTATACAGTCACACTGTATTAAAAAAAGTTGTAAGCAATTTTACTCGATAAACATATAGTCAGCATATTTCTAATAGCAGTTAAAAATAAATCTAAGAGCATTTCAAAGAATTTTACAAAATAATTTCACAACAAAAGTATACAACTTTTGTACAACACCGTTCTTACTATATCTTAGTTATCTTTTACCTATAAAAATTAAATTATATTTAATTTAAATTATTGTCTTAATTTATGACTATATCTTATGTATGCATAATGCATATGATCAAATTACTAGTTAACGAGGGAAACTGATGATTATTACAAAATTACCTTCATATTTTCTACGCATAATGGCATATTCATGAATAGGCATCGGAACAATGATAGAAAAATAAAACGGTAACCTATATTGAAAAAGTATTTTCTAATGATATTTTATGTTTATAGTATTATATGCCCAGAGAAAAAAATAATCGTATATTGATATGTATAATACTATTAACACACGCAAAATATACTACGTTTGTACAAAAATAACGTTTTACGGTTTAAAAATGATCTAATAAAATGTTCGTGCTTAAATTTTGAAAAATGAAAGCCAAAAAGAAGATAGGTTTTTAAAATTTTAAAAGTTTGTAATGGTACTTTTTTTTTTTACTTTTTATGTGTATTTCATAATTTGTCACATTATCTGTATGGTATGGCACTATCAACGATAATTGACGCTGTACTTATTCAGGAACGGCCTGGGAGAAAAATTTAGGCCGGGAAAATGTATTACCCAGGCCACATACCAATGTTTAGCTTATAGGCCGTTACTATATTGGTGGGGGAAAGGTAGAAGTTGGCTGAGCTTGTGTTCTACCCCCTCCCCCTATAACACTACTAAATTATTTCATAATTATTTATCTAATCTTTTAGTTTTTATTATATGTAAGAGAACATAAAAGAATATAAACATTCGATCAGTATCAATATTTTTTTTTGAGACTGTTGTCTGTTCATGTCAATTCCATTTCGAATACCTAGTTACGCCTAACTCTGTGACTCTATGTATTCTCTTTAAACAATTGAAAAATAAGTTCAATTGTTCACTGGTTTTTATAAATAAGCAATATCTACTATATGATGGAATTTTTTATAATAAATTATATTTTATAAACGCTTAATAAACAAACCAAAAATAATATACATTAATTAAGCTTAAATAATTAATTTTATATTTTAAATATAAGAAATAAGTTAAGACATTTTAAAGACATGTTGAAAGAAGCTTACTTTTTTGTCATAATAAATCAATTATTCGATCATTGCCAATATTTATCAACATTTCTTTTTCAACTGACATTAACATAAACGCTTCAGTATTTTCATTAGTAAGTTTATTTCTTAACCAATTTTTCATATACTTTAAAGTAGAAAAATATTGTTCACAGGCAACTTGGGCAATAGGAAGATACAATAAATACTTATAAGTAATGACCGGATTTATATTCTCTTAAAAAGCTTAAAAATATACAAAAATAATCAACAAACATCAATATATGCTTTAATATGTATTATTACTATTTTTTATGACATTCTTTTAATCGTGAAGTATATACGTAGTTCACGATTAAAAGAAAAAAATTAATACGCAAGTATATACGTAGTTGCGTATTATAATGGAATACTATTATACTTCAGTAAGAGTAGGAATATAGTAAAAATATAACAGTATAGTCTATATTATTAAAATTAAAAAACAATATTTCTTTATTATATTTTAATTAAATATTGTATTAATAGGTACTATAATCAAAAGCTGAAAAAATAACAATATAGGCATATATAAGAAAAAAAATAATATTCCTTTGGTGCATACAATGGTAAATATTTACTTTTTGAAGAATAAAAAAAAAACTTGATATACTATTTAAATTTTATTATATGAATTTTCAATAATATATATCTCCATATTATCTGTACTCATGTTAGTTCTTCTATCGCTTAAAATTTGTTTATATAGGCTAAATAAACGTTCAACATCAACAAATGTTGAAGGTGCAAACTTCATGTCAGCAACTGCACTGGATGTAAAATATTCTGGGAGACCTTCATTGTTTTCACATAAATTATTCTTCACTTTTACTAACATTTGGTAACCTTTATTTTTTTGAAATAATTGAGACACTTAAGTTTTTATTATGTTACTCTTTTCGCCAGGTATATTGGTTAGTTTGCAGATAATATTTTTTACAATCTCTAACGATGATACCAAAGTAAAATATTCTAAAATATGCTAAATGGGCTAAATATTCTCAAATATGCGAAAAAAAACATTTTTCTACGAAATCAGAATTAAACGAATCGTCCATATTTTTTACTCTCATAAAACTGCATGGACCCAGAAAACGATATGTAAAAACATATAAATCTGGGTTTTACTTATAAGCAACTGATAAGACTTGATAAGCAATACTATATACCTATATTGTATTTTATCAATAACTTGTAATACACAGTGTACAGTTTCTACAAATGTTACACATAACTTGACTTAATTTTTCAGCAACCCAGGCCCCTCATACATGTCGACGACACATACACAATAATAATAATGCTTTTCTGTATCCCAAAATACCCATATTAACCTTCCAGTGGTCGCGACGTTGTAAATAATACAACAATTTTATATTTATTTCTTTATTCAACTTATATTCTATTTTTATTTTATCAGCAGTCATGGGTATTCCTCTGAAATGTTATTATTTATGTTTAGATAACTTTTGAAGTGTAAAAACTCCTTTTAAAAAAAAGTGTTACGGCCGTCAGGTCAATGACAAATCCCAATAGGTCAGGTCACCGGAACCTCCTGGTATCCTAATGGGCCAGGCCGACCCTGTACTTATACACAGTTCATATTTAAAATATAATAATACAGAGATATTATAAGTTATTTCATACAATACGTTAGAAGACAAAAATCATAGTAATTATATTATACATATTAACTTATGAAAAATACCAAAGACAGATCTTGGGTAACTTCCTGATTTAGATTAACATTTTATTTGGTGCCTTCACAAATTGCTATAGTTATTATTTTATACTAGATAAATCGAAAACTTGTCTGAAATTCAATATTTCTTTTGACCTCACCTTAGATAGGCGTTCACTGTTAAAATTTAGTACAATCGCTTCGAGCGTTAAATGGCCGGCTATATCCCTAGTTCTTTACGATTTCCATTACAATTCATTTTATTTCATGCTAAATTTATATCAAGCATGTATAGAGAATTAATTAATCTGAATCTTTTCGCTTGGTAACACGATCGGTTCAATCGTGACTCCTGGAGTTGTCACATATTATAGTACAAGGTTTTGTCACTCGTGTCAAATATTGTGTTGTGGTGAGTATAATAATGACGACAGTATTGTAAGGGACGATATAGGGGTCGTTTAAAAATGACAAAGTGGAAGATATGAAGATAACAATGGTACGTGAATACCTCTCGTTTACCCGAACAGAAAATCGGCACAATGAAAAGTCCGCGAACCGTACAAGTTTAATTACATTGTTGGTACCGGTTATTAATATTTCGCATATCGTAAGAGATATTTTAATATAACGCTTGGGATTTATTATATTAATGTCAACGAAAGAGCCAGTTTTATTAACCCTACTGTGTCACACCATCGCCGTCGCGCCACAGAGTTCAATGGTGACCATCATCCGTTTCGATACACACCAAAAGTTCCATAATACTATTACCCCATTAGATTTCCGCCGTATGGAGAAACTCAAACGAGTGCACTCATATCACAATAAGTTGCTCATCATATCAGTCGTTGTTATTAATTAAAATTCCGTTCGTTTCTATAGATGTGGCGCGGTACTGTGTTAAGATTTCATTGATGAATATTATGAAAATTACTGAACATAATTTCAAAGAATACGTTTTACAATGTTAATTTTTTACTTATATATATATTTAAGCAGATATCAAAATTTGCTTTTTTTTTTTGTTCAACGCGATTTTAATAATACAATAGAATTCGCTTGATTGGGACACCGCATATAGGAGACAATCGCATAGTACCGAACGAATGTATTCGTTTAAGGCAATTTAACTTCGGTTATAAGGGAAAAAATAAAAGCGTCTTAGATATTCTCTTTATTATCTACTTTCTTATTGAAACTGTAATTATCTGATCTTTATGGTTCAATTATATTAATTATGTCAATCATTTCTTTTTCTTCTACTACTACAATAAGAATCGACTAGCCTACATACAAAATCAAAAAATTTTAGTTCACGTTCTTTCGTTTCTGTGTCTTAACGTAAGTCTGTTTTTATTGATCCCAGTTTGTGTTAATACGTAATAATTATGTCTCGTAAAGATTTAACGTTGATTGAAAACATTTCTGTACTGGATAAAATTAATGCTTAATTTCATAATACTAGTCTTCGTGAGGAAGAAAAATTAATAGAAACGTCTAAAATCGGTAATAAGTCGATTGAAAAATAATGAAAATACTATTTGTGAAAAATGGGAAAAATTAAACGACAACAAAAGTGCACCTAAAAAAAGAAAAAGAATACGAGAAGGCAAAGATTCTGAAGTAGACAAAGCTACGAACGAATGGTTTTCTGCTGTTACAAAATGTGATTTTTGTATGTCGGGCCCCATATTACAACAGAAAGCTGAATTTTTGCTAAAAAAATTGGACATGGTAATTTAGAGGCCACAGAAGGTTCGATAAGTCGTTGGAAGGATTGGAATAATATTAAATTCAAGCGATTTCACGGAGAAAAATCAAGTGCTGATACAAACGGAGCTGATGAATGGTCTTTAGCTAAATTACCAGAAATTCTTAAAAAAATTTCTCCTCAGGACATTTATAATGTTGATGAAACTGGTTTATTTTATCGAGCGGCTCCAGATGGTTCTTAGTGCTATAAACGTGAAACATTCAAAGGATAAAAAAAAAAAAAAAACTATAAATCGTATAACAGTTTTATGTTGTTGTAATATGGAAGGCACAGATAAATAAAAACTGTTGTTAATCGGAAAGTCCGAAATGTCAAGATATTTCAAAAATATAAAATAAAAAACTCACCTGTTTCTTATTTAGCGAATAAAAGTTCATGGATGACAGCAGCAATATTTACGTTGTGGTTAAAAGACTGGGACAAAGAGCTCGGAAAACAATCAAGGAAAATTGTATTAATTGTTGATAATGCTGGACTACATCCCCACTTGATAGGTTTAAAAAATATCACACTTGAGTTTCTGCCTCAAATACTACTTCTCTCATTTAACCACTCGATATGGGGATCATTACAACATACAGCAGTAACATACATATTGAAGGCTATTAAAGATAATTTAGTGACTTTATCTACATGTGCTATAGATATCAGCTCTAAAATAAACATTCTACAAGCAATACGATTTGTGGCTGACATCTGGAGAAAAGTATTATCCATTACGATTCATAATTATTTTGCACATTGTGGTTTCAGACCACTGATTGATCTACCTATTCCTCTTTTTGTTTTTATTGTAAAAAACATAGCACAATTCGTAGGAAATGGGGAGTTATTTTTAAAAATTGATGATGGTATGCAGTGTTTCAATGAAAATGAGAATCACGATAATATTCTTAACGAAATTGCTGAGAGAAGTCGGCAAAATAAAGAAAGTGATGACAATGACGACGTTCAACTCGTCAAAATTATAACAAGAGAAGCAGAAAAGTGTATTGATCGCTGAGACTATGAAGTACTATGAAATATATACTATGAAATATATTTCATGCAAAATGGAAACGAAAGTGTCCCGACAACTTCGCTTGACGTTTGTGTAGATTTTATCAATAAGCAAAGTCTTAATAAAATATAGCAAAGAAGAATGGACGATTTTCTGTAGCCTAAAAAAATATGAATTAAGTTTGTTAATCAATTAATTTATAATAAATATGTATATATAATAAAATAATCATCTAATTAATTTCTGATATAATATGTAATACTAAATAGTAAATACAATGTACTACTGTTAATAATAACAGTTTTTAAATATAGTATGTATGTATGTATTTTTTAAGTAAAGCTATTATAAATGTACTTGTATGCACTTCAATAGTTTCGGTTTATTAGTTATTCGAAATCATATTTATAACATTATCTAAAGCATAAGCATTTCTTTAATGGATAAGTTTAAACTTGAGCATAATGAGTTTATAAATTAATAATTTTAATGTTTCAAATCTTTATTCACCAATAAAAATTATTTACAAATTATTATACCGGCATTATCATATTATTAAATTTAGTTATTGAATTGTTAATCTATACCAAAGGGTCATAGAATAATATAAAAATAGTAATTTATTTTTTAACTGATAAATTAAATAAATTATATTTTAAATAAGTTAGCATAGCGTCATGATTATATGATGCACTCTTTTGCAGTTAAACAATAAAGGTAAAATATAATACTTTTTAACTGTATGAATAATTAAAGCAATGCTCATCTAAGAATTGTATTATGTGGTTAATAAAAAAAATGAAATATATTTGTGAGTATTATTAGTTAAGCTAGAAAAGAGGAAATATAAAAAGGGGTAGATTTTAATTTTGATTAGTTGAGTTTGAAAAATTATGTTTTGTATTTCTGAATAAAATATTACTATACACCTTTCTTCTTACCATTTATTTGCATATACCTTATTTATCACTAAGTACTCTAAGTACTATAGATTCTTATCGAATAATTATTTAGTCTCCAAAAATTATAATGGTTCAAATTGATTTTTTAGATAATTTTATTAACATGACGTGAGTTCAGTTGATAAAAGGCAATTTGCATAATAAATGCATTGATACATATGAAAAGTATGTTTTACGATATAAATATTAGTAATTTTTTTTTTCTCATTAAGTGACATGAGTAGACATCAATATCGATAGAGTGAGTTCTGAATAGGTAGCCTAGGGTAAGGGAGGGGATGATGGAGTTTACAGGATTTGATCGCCACATAATTGCATCGTACTGGTACAAATGTGATATTTAGTAACAATATAAGCTAGTATATATTTTTTTAATTCTGTAATTCTACTGTAAGATTAGTATTTTATAATATTTTACGGAATTTTCGGTTCGGTTTGCACAAAATTTATATATTGTGCGTTGCACTGATATTTAAGAAAATATATTTTTTGTTTTTTTTATTTATTACACGCATGTGAATACAATATTACAACTATTATTAAAAATGTTATGTTTGTGTGTGAAGTATGGTTAAAAGTCGATTGTATTTATTTTTACTGCCGAAAGTTCCCTATTAGTTCGGTGTTTTCCTTATAATCTTGTTAATAGTTTCTGCATATTTATTACTTACATAATAATTAGGCTTTACTGATGTACAGCGATACATTAAAGTAATATTTCAATTGCATTTCATGTATTATAATATAATCATAGGTACGTATGGAATTTGAAATTAAATGCTTTACTGCTGATCTGCTCTCGAGTACTAATCATGGTAATGCATATATACATGAAAATAATTTCCGTTACAGGCGACTGATGACAACGAATATCATCCAATGTCTTTGATAACCTCTCAACGAAAGAAAAGCGGGAATAAGTCTATTGTGAAACGTCTAAGGATATACTTCGAATTTGGCCTCGAACATAATAGCTTTTGAATTCTGCGTCACCGGTACGTATATTAAAAAATATTCTTTTCGGAAGCGAAGAGACTGACATTCACTTATTTTATACTTACATAGGTATATATATATATATGCACGTATATAAGTATATATACATACATATTTATACTCCACGCTCAATGTTCTTTATTGTCATAAAAAAATTTCCATTGTTGGCCAGGAAGAAAAATCTACCGAATGATTCCGTCTCCCCCACATTGAGAGCGTAACTCGAGGCGTTTTCTCTCCCATTCGTCATTTATAATTGTTTCTCGGACCATAAAAAATAAAAAAATAAATATAAAAAACAAATGCAAAAACAGAGTGACCACTTGACGTAATAACAGTAATGGGTACAACCCTTTTTTCCTGACCACAAATGGACCCTTAAAAAATGTGAACGCTATAATACCCCATTAGATTCCATTTTTTGTGCTTCGGCACCCCCGGTAAAACGGACATCGGCGATCGAACGCCTTCCACCCTATACAGACAAAATTCGATATTTATGGCCCGGAAGACCACGAAATGATGCAACCCTCACCGCAAAATTCGATATATGGTGTTAACACGTATATTTCATGTGTAATTATTTCCTACTAAATTATGGCCCTGAGCCATTGTAACAATTCTCTTGACGGACATTTATCTTCGAACGATCCTGTGTCCAGTCTAGTTATGTTTTATTCAGTAGTTTACAAACGCATCGCCTAATTCAATCTATTGGAATTGATTAAGAGAATAATAAAAAAGAAGGGTTCTGTCTAGTACACGCAAACATTTTAGCAAATGTAATGTCACTCTCGATATAATATATGTTAATTGTAATATATATATATAATACTGTAGTTTATCCATGTACACATTTTTACGATCACTAATTAAATTTTGATGGTTTAAATTTGATGTTGCATTTAGGATGATGTAAATAACGCACGTGTTTTCCAAAGACACATGTGCCAAAATCCAATTGAAATTGAACAAACATGACGAGACAAGGCCTATGGCTGTAATTTAAGTTAATAAACATGTGGTCTAAAAACACAAATGTGCAATTTTTATCAAATTGAAACCACAATAAAATATTATAAGCAATTACAATAAATGTATTGATATTTTTAAAAAGAATAATAATTACAATCGACCAAAATTTTGGTGGATTTTAAGTATAAATAAATATATTTTTCTATTTTCTTTTTCAATAATTAATCTCATTATTTTTACAAACAGAAATAGTTTAAAGAATATAATTCGGGATGTACAATATTTTATACATTGATAAAACAAAATAAAGTATTATATGGAATTGTGATTATTAATTTTTATTATGTTAAGCTTGTTTAATATATATATAAAAAAAAACCCCTAAGTGATATTACATTTATTTATTAAATTTGAAATTTTTATTTCGCTGCAATTTTTTTTATAAATTAAGAGAATGAAGCAAATTATTAAATGGTTATAATTTAAAACAAATTATAATACCCTCTAGCACCACTAAATGGCAAAGGTATGGTAAGTATTATATTATAAAATGATTTAAAATAATTTTTATTTATTTATTTATTTTTGATATATCGTTTTAGTGTATAATAATTATATATATAAATTATACAATTTTAGATTAGGTATTATTGCTATGCATTTATATAATATTAAGTTTTAGTAGAAGTTTATGATTCCCCCAATTAATTATGTTATCCGTTATTCGTATTATACTGATGAGTAAAGTTATCTTTAGAGTTTAGACCAACGTACGAACAAATTAACTTTATAATATTAACAATTTCTATAAGAGTCAAGGTACAGAATTCCCATGAGAGTTTACTAATTTAAAGTAATGGAGCTGTATTGAACTTCTCTTTCTTCTAATACCTATTGGCTTTAGATTAGTGAACTATATACTTTTATTGTTACATATTTTTATTTCTTATATTTAATTACAATACCATTATTATGAAGGTTGTTGTTAATTTTGTTTGTTTAATTTGTTTGTCTATTCATACACTACGACTTTATATTGATGAATTAACGTCATTGTAACGGTATAATACACCCGTGCACAAGTGGATTTTATTAATTGGAAATAAATTAAAAAATAACTCGATCACTACCGTACATTATTAATACTTCTGTTTTTCTCAATAATGTATTGGCGGTATATTTTTTACGATCCCGAAAATAGAGAACGAGTAGGTACGTTAATAACGTTCCGGGCTTATTATCTTAGTTCGTTCACTGGGGTCTGGTATTTTTATGACATAATTTTATGTGGAAAATCGGAAAAAAATATACAATAATTTCACATGCAGAAATGTATATCAAAAGGCAGAGAGAAAAAGAGAGAAAGAAAGATTTGTACGTAGGTTAAGTTACGGATCAGAGCCAACGGATGTTTTCTCGTTCATCCCCCTCTGCTCAGAAGTCGATATTTATTATTCAGATGGCCATAAAATTGACTTTCTCCAACCGAACGAAGGGGATCCAAAGTAAGAGTTACGATCACCCCCGTTCGTTTTATAACTCCAGGAAGCTAAACAATAGTTAAATAATAAAAATAAAAAAAAAAACGGAAGAAGAAGTAAGAAAAAAATATAAGAAACTATTCGATGGACAACGAGTGGACATTATCTGGTTCAATTTGACGGTTGGGTGGTATATATGAGTGCATATAAAAACCCTCCGAAGAGTTTTGCTATAAAAACGAGGTTAACAGCGCTTTTACATAGACCACCACTTCGAGGGACCTCTTAAACTTCCCGAATAACTGTATGGAATCCAAGGCGCCATTGGAATCGAGGCCTTTTTTTATTATCTATTCAAAATAGGAGAAAAAACGAGTATGCATATATAACACGCACACAAACACATATATAAATAAATATAGAACTGCGATAATGAATCCGTCGTAAAAAAAAAAGGCCACAAACAATAGACTTTTACCTAAAATATATAAAACCGACCAGAGTTTTTACGACAAAAAACCTCATTTTGGTTTTTATTTACGAATATTTACGAAACCGATTCCTTTGAGATTTGAATGGATAAAGTGCAACAGTTCCGGTTCAGATACGGAGAATTTATTAAAGTCTCTAAAATATTACCAAGGGGTTATGACACAAAGGAACCCGGTCGAATGCTTTTTACTGTGGAAAATATATATTATATTTGTATGAAAGAGAATCGCGTATGATACACAAGAGCGATAGGAATAACTTTTAATTTAATTTAATTATTAAAATCGATTGAAAAATAAAATTCTGTAATGTTGCATCACACGTATTGCCCAACACGTTGTCTTGCGTATTTTGAATACGTTACGATCATGTAGAGTATTAGGAAAAATAGCTACAACTTTTAATCGGTTTGCGTTACAAATAACAGTGAATAACGAATAAAATCACCAAAAAAAAAAAACCCCATCAACACTGTGGAAGTAGTCAATGAGAACACGACAGCCCGATCGGAATTGATATTGTAATTCATGAGATTCACTACAAAGAGAGGCGTACGAAAGGTAAGTTTAAATAACCATCCAAACATGTTGATATTTCAATAAACCGCCTGGAATGTATCGAAACCGGTAATTTAAATTAATTTCGACCGTTTTTGGAACACGAGTCGATGCTTAAAAACAGGAAAAACGTGGTAACTGATCGAGAACACGTAAAAGACTATTGAACCGGGTGACGGCGCGGAGTTCGGTCGGAAGTGAATCGTAAAGGCGACGACCATTACGAGACGTTTTTCGCGTCACGGAAACAAATCACGTGCGGAACGGGATTTGATATACGTACTACGTATATACTGCGTTGTACTTTTCTGGGAAAACACCACTCGTACGCGTTTTATCAAAACTTCGTCCACACCCCATCGCCATCCGGGATCTCCGTTTTCGTGAATTATATAATATACTTGTGTGTGTGCGTGTGCGTATACATTTATATGGTATACATTTTGGCGACACTGCGGTGTTGCAGTCAATTTGCCGCCAGATTGAACGGCGGGGCCGTCGGCCGACGCGTTTGATAAATGAAGTCGGCACCGTTCCCGTCCTAACCCGCGCCCGCCCGTCCACGAGCGAAAACCTCGTGCGGCGATATCGGAGGAAAGGAAAGAGAGAGAGAGAGAGAGAGAAAAAAAAGAAGGTTACATTTTGTCGGGGTGTGTTTTTCTCGGGGATGACATAAGGCCACGCGCGCGCGCGTATCATTAATTCGCGTCGACCGGTATACACGTATACGTATATACGCGACACGCGTTTTCGTACCCTTCGCGCGCTGCTCTATCGGGGCAGGACGACCACGACGGTTCGGCGGAGAATTCATTTCTACGTGTGCGTGTATATCTATGTATTCGAAAAACGCGCACATGATCGATGAACAATTTCTTCAGACGGTTAAAAACAATTTGTCACCGCGTCGTGCAACGCTAACCGAATTACTGTTGCCGGAGAACGTACATGCATGCATATACACGCACACGCACACACGAATATTTATATATATATATATATATATATATATATAAAAAGGGACCGCTTGCTTGCAGGATAAGTTTATTTTCTCCGCTGCGCAATCTCCCAAGAGGGTTTTTAATTCGTATCGCTTTGTATTGTCCAATTAAACGACACGACGGACGACGAACGCGCGCGCCCTCTCCGCAAGCACAACAACACGAGACGCTGCCGCGCGCGCGTACAATAATAATGCAGTCGTGCAGATTCTGTGACAGTGGCGACGGCGGTGGCAAGGTTAATTTTTCAAAAACAACGACGACTCGGCCCACCAGCCCCCGTGTAATCGACGTATAATTTATCGACGATCCTTGCAGCGCGATAATATTAACAACGGACGTCAAACGTCGTCATCCGCTAGCTCCTCTGTGTAGCTGTACGGCATCATGTCTATTGTCGTCGATTTAGGGCTCTTATTATAATGCGCGGCGAATGCACTTCACGCGAACGTACGTTATTGTATCGTATTAGTATACGTCTGAGATCACGACTCGCAGTTGCACGTGGTCCATTCGTAATGATATTATCACGACAACGCCAAATATTTGGTAATATTTATAATTACCGGTACAGACCATCGTTTTCTCGCTCGAGGGTCGTGAGTCACCCCGTGGAAAAGAGGTCTTCTTGGTAAAAAATAATTCAAACCTTTTGTACCGAAATTATATTTTTAGTTAATGAAAAAAAATTAATAATACACGTACACCACGTACTCACGTTTTGAAAAAGTTTTCTCTCCGAGTAATTAGCGTATGTTATAGATTTTTTTGTTCCATAAGTTATTAAATATGTATTACCGCTAGAACACACACATCTTCCCATCCCGACAGGAGTTTTTGGAAAATTTTTTTACACCTCCCATAGAAGCCGCTTATTGAGAACACGGACAATTGACGCAATCGCGTTATCGAAACAAAATGTGTCTTTATTTTTTATCTGTATTTAGAATGTAATTTGTACGAGTCTTTGCAAATATTTTCAAAATGTGTACGACGTTGGGTTTATCGGTATTCCGAAATAACTGTGGGAAAAGTTCGAATGACGTCATCTAACGCCACCCATGATTAAGAGTTATATATTTTGTAAAAGTTATGCTAAAATGTATAATTAGGCTTACAATTGATTATGACAAGCAGGACGTGAAGTGACATAACGTATTTTATACTTACTATGTAGTTCGTAATACTAAGAAGGTAGAGAAACTATACCATCGTACACTATGACTGCATACGCATAGAAACTATTTTATTATCTCAAAAGTTTTGGTGCTTAATTAGTCACATTCATTTTTCTTTCATAACTAAAATATTTACTGTATTTATACTTTTGATATGTATTACAATTTATAACAGATTATTTTAAGTAAAAAAAAAAAAATATATATATATCTATAATGTTAAAACAATTATTAAGAAATTATTTTTCGAAATATACATTTTGTATATGAATTAAAATAATAGAAAATAGGTATTATGTGATCATTAAAAATTA
Source organism: Sipha flava (assembly GCF_003268045.1). Taxonomy (NCBI): domain Eukaryota; kingdom Metazoa; phylum Arthropoda; class Insecta; order Hemiptera; family Aphididae; genus Sipha; species Sipha flava. Next base: position 101,296 of record NW_020272939.1, read on the forward strand.
TTTATTAGTCACAGATTATAAGCCGTGCTATAATATGTTTTTGTGTTAGTCGATTTAGTTATAAATAGGCGCGTCATCTATGCAATACAATTGACAGCCCTGCATGCTTTACGTTTTACACCCTGTGAACATTCCGAAATCATTGCTTACAAAATATACAAAAAAAAAAAAAAAATTAAATAAAAACAGTTTTTTTCGTTTACCCTCCGGTCTCTAAGGAACGATGCCAATATTGCCTAATCGGGTTATCAAGTTCAAAAGGGGACTACTACATGCGCTGTGCTAATTAGCCCTTTGGGCATTAATTGGAGTAAATACCGTTTTGAGAAAACAATCGGCGCGAATGAAAGAATATTGCGAATAAAAAAAAAAAAATGTTCAGAAGAATACTCCATTTGTTTTTTATTATTTTTCAAGACTCTTTCCTCTCTCATTTGAAAGAAAGAAAAAACATTCATTACAAAAGACTCATCAAAATTAGAGGTTAATGAGTGGGATGAGCTTTTGTTTTATGCTTGTAAAAAATATACATTAAAAAAAGGGAAAAAGATCTTATTTTTCCTTTAAATTAAAAGCGAGAGGGGAATTTAATCTTTTGGTTGTAAAACGTTAATTGGAACTTCTTAATAGTTACTGGTGAACCCATTTTGATGGGTTTGTAAAAATGAATGTTACAAATAAATTTTTGCGATGGACTTTATTTAAATTTTTAATACTGCTTTTTTATATTTCTTAATCAAGTTGTAAAATAAAATTAATCGATTGAATTCTTTCTAATTGTAGAAATTAATTTCGAAAGTTTGAATTTGATTTTAATGCACTCCATACCTGCTAATAAGTAATGAAATAAAATATAACCATAACATTTATTCACACAATTAATATATTAATCTTTTCAAAACATACAATAAAATAAATTTTATTTTAAATCAATAAGTACTTTTTCAATCATTTAATTAAATTCTAATCTTTATAATATTTACTATATCATTTAAAGCACTACACTACATGTATATATATACATATATAGTGTATACTACACTGTTTATTTTACAAGAATAATATCGTTTACATTTTATCAAAAACGAGTCATATTAATTCATCACAATATAAAACCATCTAATTCTGATACACAAGAGAATCGTATTAAGAATGATAAATGGTTAGCAAAATATGTGTAAATTATAAAATAAAACGTATTCTTGGAGAAAAAACGTTTAAGGTTAGCACGCAAGTTTCTGATTATAGTCATAAATTAATTATAGATAACTCGAAGGAAAATAAGTATTCACGCAAATATTTTAATACATTGTCAAGAACACAATTTCAGATAATCGTTACATTAGTTGAGTCAAGCAGTGGGCGAATAATACTACAAAAGCTGATTTGTTTTCCAATAATATCTGTAAGTCATATTTTATTGGTATATGTTAATATAGTACATTTATTGTTTATTATTTATTTCTAATTACGATCGTACATCGTATTGTTCTTGTGGTTATGGATATCGAACAGCATTCGTACAACATGATGAACACATACGTTTAGCAACTACGTATATTCGTCGAGTGACGTCGGGCGAAGGGTCATTCGTGAAATATACGGGGATAGTGTTGTGCGTACCATTGTTCATCTAAATTTAATAAAACTATAAAGTTCCTTTTTTGCCGACCGACGGACGGACGGTGCTGGTACAGATAAATGGTAATAAATTCATCAATTAATTATTCGCGAGCAAAATTCTATCGCGGAAGACGGGACCGAGGACGAGACGATAATAAAGCAGCGGGAATGTACAATAGGAGCGCGCAAAGCCCTCGACCGGGTAGGATAAAGCGACGTCGAAAAAAAAAAAAAAAACCAAAAAATAATAATAAATAAATAAAGAAAAAAGTATCTCTCGTCGTGCTTTGACCGCTCTCCGCCACGGTGCGCATAAAGGGAACAACAATAGGACCGTTCGCGTGTTTGTCCGCAGACGTCAGCAGGCTTTTAAGGTCCACTTTTATATACATTTTTTTTTTTTTTTATACTCCACCAGTGTCTGTACACACACGCGTGTATTCAAAACGCTATACGGCGCACGCCACCTGCGGCGATTCGTTCGTAGACGTAAAAAAAATAAAAAAATAAAATATAAAAATCTCTTATGTGGAAAACATCACCGCGTACCCGCGTACCGCGACGACAGATCGGTAATTCCGTTGAGTGCCCAAATTTCCATTTTCCACGAGAACATTAATGGACGGGCCTACTTCACCGTTGGAAATGCGGGTTTTTCAAGAGCGACCGATTCCTCCGAGGTCCACCCCATTTTATTTTTATTTTCGTCCCGGAAACGCGTCGAGTTTGACATTTACTGGTTATTGACGAGTTCGCGGCGGGAAGTCCAAAGAACGGCGTCGGGACTCGCGTCACTCGTCTTATTCTGATGTCAATGCGATCTGTGCACAACGTTCGTGGGACAACTCCGATGCGCCGAAACGAAAAACGATTCTTACATGCCGGAAATATCCCGTCAGCCTTGTAGGTGCTCGTTACGTTAACATGAATGTACCAATTTATATAATATGAGCGATTCCAAACATGTGTTTACTCGATTACGATTTTGCACGGAACTATGATATTTAAGAAATTAATATAATTTAATCGGTACCGGTTATCATTTTAGCTTTCTGATCGGTCGTTTGGTTTGGCCGTGCTTTTTAAAAACTGTTACCCTATAACCTTGTTATCTAGTATTATGTGTTATTTAATATTATCACATTGCAATGCATATTTACTATTTTTTTTTTTTTTTTTATAATGTGTGAATACAATTAATCTTTAAAATCTTTAAATAAATCTATTAAAATAATTCATTTCATTCTAATATGTTTTCACACACCAGCTTGTAATAGTATTTTTACCATGAATACTAATCCATTTACAAATATCTTGTTCGGAAAACTTATTAGAATAAAATGAATTATTATCAAGTTCCATCAATTTAAACATTTCAAAATACTTTTTGACTTATAATATTTTATTTAAAAAGCTACCTAAAAAAATTCAAAAGTAAAAACCCTTTTAAAGATTATTTATATTCATACTTTATAATAGTATCATAAATAATAAATAGGCATTGCAATTTGATAATATTAAATAACACATAATACTAGATAACAAGGTTATAGGGTAACAGTTTTTAAAAAGCGCGGCCAAACCAAACGACCAATCAGAATGCTAATATGCTTACCGGATACGTAAAAATATATTTTATTTTCTAACGATAAATAAAACAAATTATGATTTTTTTTTCTTCTAAAAATAAAACTATAATCTTATTACATCGGGTGTGCGTAAATCAAGTTACTTGAATTATTTTTTATTCTCTGTGTAAATATAATTATTATGAGTGCAATCCATTACTTTTTTAAAGTAGGAATTAACTGTCATATTATTATGGTTCTAAGTAACAATCATACATTAAATGTTAAGACACATGTCTATATTTAAATACACTAAATTAACTCATAGTTTTCAAGAAAAAATATCAAAAGCACTTGTGAGAATAAATAAATATAGCAATGTTAAATTATAATACTGTAATAGATGATTACATTTTCTTTCATATATTAAAAATAAAATAGGTATATTTGATTTTAAATTAAAAATAAATATTTCTTAACGTTATAAAAAATAACCGGAAATAAATGTTAAAACTATTTAATTTATAATTACAATGAATTTGTATTCGATGCATATTTATAATCTGTAATCATAATCATCTGTAAATACTAATCAAATGTTTTTAATTAGAACTATATACTTGCCTGTTGTATGATTTACTACCTACTAAATAATTAAATATGTAGAAAAATAACGTGTCTATTGTTCTGGACGGTTTGGTAAGAACATAGTTTATTTAAGAAGGAATATTAATGTTTCTTCTTCTTTTATATATACGAGTATACGAAACATTTTAATCAAAATAGTAGAAATTTAAAATTGTATAAGAAATACGGTGGCAACGTAATATAACTACGTATTGAATTGGGATAGTATAATATGATAATTTAATTGGCTTAAGTATGAGTAGTACAAAATGAATAAAGACGTTTTGGCTTTTACTGTTTTAGTAAGTATAGTCACTACGATCTAAAAGCTAATGTAAAAAAACATAAAAGTAATTTTATTTTGATCTCTATGCCGTTTCGTCAAATGTGATGGAAAATGTATTATTTAAACATCCGTTACAAATGAACGCTTTGAAAAATAAACCCACATTTATGTCATTATACCTTATGAGTACACAAGTTTTTTTGAGCACCATTGTTCGTTACTTTCGATAATGTGAATTTTTTTTAACCGCCAATCCTCGCAAAACCAAAGTATGGAAGACAGGCCCTTCAATGATACGGCTCGCTACACAGCGTGAAGAATCCTAGTCGTCATTTATGGTTAAATGAAAGGGTTTTTTTTTTTTGTATAACTCAAACGCCACAATATTGAAAATATACGAAACCGCATTTGAACAAAAAAAAAAAAAAAAACGATTAGAAATCTGTAAGCATTTTGCCAGGAAACTCAGCAATAACAATAAATGTTTTTTTTCACAGTTGTCTGCCGAACCGGAAATAATAGGGCGAGTGAAAAATTGCAGCCTTTTCAAATGTAGTCAATGTACGTTTGTTTTGTGAGGACTTATACGCGGACGCATTACATTTTATTATTATTGTTATTGGTTTTTTTTCCTATTGGGGATACATACAATAGTATGTGTTAGAAGTTCACTGACATCAGGGCGACTAATGGCGATCAGGTGTCGTTGGATGATGTGTGACTTGTACAACCGCCTCAACTCTTTTTTCCAACATATAAATGTATATATATTTTTTTTCGCATCCAATAAATAATTGACTTCCGCATATTTGAACCTATTGATTGTAGAATGGTTATTATTGTTGTACAACACTTGGGTAATATTTTCCCGACCGCAAGCTGATTAGAAATTATCCGTTGACAACATCTGGCGCCTTGAATTCGGAACGTCGGACTCAAAGGGAATAAATGGTATACAGGGTTGGGTTTAACAAGTATTTTGATATATTGTACGTTCGGTTTGATTTTTTAACGGTGTGGATCTAGTATAAAAAACCAAAAACCTACATGCTTCGAACGTAGTACAACTACATAAGCTATTACTGTCGTAATGCATAATACTTAAAATATTTGGTATTAAAAATATTAAAAGAAAAAAAAAGCACCAAATAGGTATTTCCATTAGTATAGTCATAGTATTTTAATTTTAATTCTTACTTAATATCATATAAATAATCTATTAGTTATTTTCTTATTTGAGCTAATGGTACAAAAAAAAAAAATTATCTTTAAATAATAATATTAAAAATAAAATAAACTTTGCGCTAAGTTCATACGTTATTAGAACGCTTGTGTAATTGGTAAAATAAGCAAAACTCAATTATTACTTTATTTTTTCTCTGAATTAGCTATTATTTAATGTGTTAATGGTTATCAACATGTAAATTTTCGAGTTAATTAAATAATAATAATGCATCAATAAAAATATTTTTTTTCAGTTTATAACTTTACTGGATAATTAATAGGATCCAAAGATAAAAAGAATTGATTCTGGGATCAGTATTAATTAATAAATCTTTTTTAAACTTTAGGTTGTTTCAGGACAAAAACAATGTAAAAAGCGAATAATTTTTATACAACATACATACAAATAAATTAATAAACACAAATATTCGTGGGATTAAAATATAATTGACGGTTGTTTGTATAATATAAATATTTTTGTTAAATGCCGTACAAAATTAAGTTTTACATATATATATTCGTTACAGATTATTTATACAATATTATATAAATACGAGTATTTATAATGAAATAACAACAGGGCTATTCTACCGTTATACGAGAATATACGAGAATAATTTAAAATAAACTATATCATCATTGTCCATCGTTGTTAACAATTAATATCTTCCTCTTATCATTATGTTATTTTGTTATAGGACACTGGGATTTCAATATTCAATAGAGAAAAAAGAAACTCCAGTTAACTACCACTAACTGAGATAACATCTTCGACATCCATCAGTTTTTCATAACCAAACTCGTAATACATTAAAATTTTGAGAATAACGTGGTAGGTTACAACTATTATGATACTGTTTACGTTATTTACCACACGTTTTATTGTTTGAAGTTTTACTGTCACAAACTTCGAATGTTTTTTATCATGTAAAAATCTGCAGATCCCCTTTTTTAGTATGGTGTATTATATTATTGCTGAAGAAATAAAGTTTCCATTCTTACCGTAAAATGCACCGTTATAGCAAGGTTAACATTCTCATAAACCGTTTTAAAATGTGCTGGATACATTGTTTGACTTCGGATCGAAAGGTTTGTTTCAACCCGATTCGAAAATTGTGCTTTCATTAAGTTTAGTATTATATTGTTTTTTACCACTTATATCACAATCGCTCTTCACTTGATTAAAATTTAGCTCAACACATACTTTTTTTTCGTTAGCATATTTCCAATACACCGAACGAGAAAGTTCTTACTGAACCTAAATGTTTAGATTACGTGACAATTACACTCATCATTTCGCATTAATATTATGTACACCAATGTGGTTTGATTATATTGAATAATAGATAGCGCCAATTGTTATTATTATTTTTTTAAAACTTAGTACTATATGTGTGTGTGTGTTTGTGTGTGTGTGTGTGTGTATGTGTCGCTTTCGTCGAATACTATCAATAATTAGAGGTGTCTGAGAAATTTTTATTCGAAAACATTGAATAAGAGCGATGGGATCTATTCAGTTACAGTGTGTCCAATGTTACAATGCAAATTATTATTGTGATAAAAACATTTTAAAATCATTGCTGTTTTCCTAATCTTTTGAGATGTTGCAGAAGTGTGAATCTGCATAATTGTGACACATCCTAACCCAAATAGTAACGAAACCATAGACCCCTTGCTAAAAATTCAATTCGACCGAGAACTCGTTTTTCATTGAATATTGATGGCGAGAACAATTAGTTTTATGATTATCTTTTAATTTCACACACACACCTTTCATGTACAATATGAACACGAATCTCCTCGCAAAAGACGGAGAGATCTATTTGATTCGGTTCTTAAAATATCTTTGTTGCACAAATAACATCAACACAACTGTTACAATAGTTGCTTAAATTGGTCGTTGCACTGATTTTTTAACTGTAGGGGACGACGCGATATTGTGACCTTTTCTGTAGGTCCGAAATCTCGTCCGAGTCTGGTTGCATGCTTGCATTTTTAACACGACCTTGTCGGTGCTCCCAACAGTGGCCCTTGGATCGCCGGAGGTTTATTGGTTTATCAGTCAACCACTGCGCTGCACATGATCGTCTCCCAACGCTGTACCGTTATAATTATTACCGATGACTGCGTGCGCACGCGCGTGATCTTCAGCGACCAGTAGCTTGCGCAGGATTTTAGGTCGGTTAGGGGTTTTCGCTGCGGGTGAAATCGGTCGAAAGAATCGTCATCGACACACCGTAACCGTAAGGAAACGTATCGGTGGGGGGGGGCAGTGGGCAGAGGTGGAGGGAGGGCGTAGGACCCTAGATCCCGAACCGTGCCGTGTTGGCGTGGCGAGGACCCGCGCGTGGGAAAGGGATCGGCGGGTGCCCACGGAACGGAAAGGCCAGAGGCTGTCGTGTCGCGGTGCCGGCGGTCGCGGTCCGTGTCAAAAGTCTGCGCGCGCGTGAAATCGGTTTGACGGGCCCGGGACAATATCGTACGGCTTCGCAAAAGGCCGCGAGCATTCATCGATCGCTTCGCGCGTTGCGTAACGCAACAACAATAATAATACTTGTAATAATGGAAATGTACGTCTCCTCGGGCTCGAGTTTAGACGCGCGTGTGCCAGACAACGTGCTCGTGCTGTCCGCGTCATGTTCACGCACGTTCGTTATTATTAGTATTAATTTTTTTTTTCGAGCCAACGCATCTCGTCGTCTCTCCGCCGATGAAGTCTGACGCGCATCATTTTTCCCCGCGCTCTTGCGGTTCCGTTTCGTTACGGTTTTCAACCGTTCATAACGCACCGTTCTCCGGTCGCGGGCCCCGCCGTCGGTACAAGGCATCGATTTTTTTGAGCGCTGTTCACAACGTTAAACACACACAAACATCGATATTGGTTTGGTTTTGTTTGATTTTTCGGCGTGTCAAATAATTTTAACGTACATCTTGTCAGCTTCGAAAAAAATCGCGTTTTACCTACGAAATGTCATTGCTTTTCCCTTTATGTTATGCAAATATAGTTTTCAACATAAAAACAGTATTTTACTTTTGATATAAAACCCCATTCAATCGTTCTATTTCACCACCACCGTTTCTTGCTCAATAAAAGTATCATTTATTTTTATATTGGCTGAATTATTATTAAATTATAAAACGAATTGGAGTTTAGCTACAGCGGATGGTAATCGTGGCCGAATTACTGTTTCTTACATATTTTGCATTAGCCGTCCAATTAGTGAGGCATGATAAATGCATTAGTTGGGGCGTAGTGTCTACTCAGTAAATATACATAATATATGTGCCGACTAATAACAATGTAACAATTGTTATACGATCATAACACTGCTTTGCGTAAGTGATTGTTTCAAACGGTACAACGTGTGACAAACTACCGACTAGAGATTATTTCATTTGAAATGTTATCAAAACCACCGGATTTAAATTATATACCCTGTAGAGCATATTTCCAATGTTCACCGTAGTAGGCGTGACCTGTGTATGTGTAGTCATCGTCAACAATGATCAGTGGTAAAGTGAAAGTTTCTTTTATCATTAATAAACGAATGTTGTAATCCTGTATTTATCGAATATACAAGGTCCTGTCTGAAGCTTCATCCTTCAATTATCAAACTATTGTGTTGAATCCCTTTTGGTAATCTGGAAATACAATACGGGTACTAAGACATCGAGTGCCGCTTTCCGAGGGATTTGATGTCTTTTATTTTCACTTTCACCTACTCAATTCTACCCCAATCTTGTTTCCCTTCCCACACTTCACCCTTTTCTAATTTTTTCTCGAAAATAATATATCGACAAATATAAATCAGATATTTCTACTTCCTATCTCTCTCTTTCTTCCTAACACTCATCCTATATATATGTTTATTTCTTTTTTTTATTGCGACGTCGTCGACGGAATTATTAAATCCAAAGAGAAAAAAAAAGTTCCCTTGTCGGACAAAAGAAAGCAAAATGCTCGGGGGAAAAAGTCTCATCGATAGGGTTGACGTCTTGCGGTGTGTAGGGAGTGAAACAAACACGAGGCCGCGCACTAGCTACCGTCGAAATGATAATAAATATAAGTGATTTCAATGAGACGAATTTCACAAAAGATGAAAAACTGCTTTGCCTCGTATTCTCAGTTCAACGCACGGAAACTAATGTAAAATTCTCTTTCCTTTTTTATTTTTTACTTCTTATAGTATACAAAATCACAGGGCGAAAAATTAGTGTCGCTTTGTCGCGGGAAAGATGAAAGACACATTCTATAGTGAAATTAAATTGAAAATATCGAACAGGTGAACCGTCAAGTTAATATTTACATCTGTAAATTCGATTTGATAATTCATGTCTGAAAAGCCAATGATAACTACAGTAACAAAGATTTTTCTATAAAAAATATATGATGTATTATTATGTCAATAAAATTATATATAACCTCATTTGAATTTTGTGAATATGCTCAGAAATGTACCAATGTAAATGTTAAATTTAAATTCTGCTATACAATTTAGAATTTAATAATACCTATTTAATTTAAATTTTTTATTTTGAAATAAAATATTTCAATACTATAAAAGAATGTGATCAAACTGCTATTTATTTATATTTTACCAGACTTAATTGTTGTTTGATTTGAATAGTACAATCATTGAATAGTCACTTTTTTAGTAAGACTTCTTTGTCAGTTTTATCTTATACTACCTAATATTTTTGCGATTTTCAATTATAACTTCTACACTTTAAGAAATTATAAGAGCAAGTTTATATTTGTTAATACCCACACCAATATCTGATATAATGTTTGCTAAATTATTATTATGAAATTGAGCAATAGGATATTTTTGTAAAAGATAAATGAAAATATTCCAAATTTTTCTTTTCTTTCTTTCTGGGCTTTTACAGGTCTTTAAGGCCCATCACTACAACAACATATTGTTTCCATTCTTTTCTATCTTTTGCACATTCTTCTGCGTTTCTTACTTTCAGGAGTTTCAAGTCTTCTTGTACTCTATACACCCATCTTTGTCTGTGGCGTCCTTGAAACCTCTTAGTGTCGGGTTTCCATTTAGTAATTTATCCAATCATTCATGATTGATTAACCACATCCAATTATTCAAATATTTCAAATATTCAATTAAATTGATTACACAAGAAAGATATGTCAAACATTTTATCATTCTAAAAGGGCTACACGAAAATTTAGGAAAGGTATTGGATTAGTTTATAGTGCATCTAGAGAAAAATTAATGTATCAAAATTAATTGATCTAATTTATTAAGAGTAATTATTAATTATAGAGGTTAATTTTATACATCTGATTTTTTGTTTTATACCCATTTTAAAACACATATTTTATTATTTTAATAGCAGTACCTTTAAATGTTTATGTATTAAATATAATATAAATGGTTGACTATATTATTATAGAAAAAAATCCTATCTTAGTAGAAATGTATCAAGGAGTTTCGTGTAGGTCATTTATTTATATGTAATAACCTCATGTGTTATTGTTGTTATATTGTTATATTATCTATATAATATACAAAGAGCACAGTATTAAATTGTTCATACAGTACAATTTGATAAACGTAATGAATGAAAAACTTGTAAACGACTTGTGAAAAGCCATTTCGTTTTAGACACTCATTCATCTCAGAACACATTTGAATTTTCAATATAAGCCTTGAGCCAATGTTGTTTCTTGTGGTTCGACGGTCGTTAATGGGGCAATAAGAAAATTTGATCTTTATAACACTGCAAGCGGAATGTAAAATTTAATTTATTATTTTTGTGCCATATTCCGTCGTAAAACTTGCATGCACCGACGCCGCCACCATTGGATATTAAAATTTAGCCATATTCGCGAGTATTTTGAATGGTTACTGTTATCAAAGTAGATGTAGTCATAAAACACGAATAACGGGATTCCTTTACGATATACACGGCTTTTATATAAATACGATTCCGAGGTATTGCGTTTTTATTACGTTGTGTCATCTCCCAGAGGGTCGAAGAAAATTTGAAAGGAAAAAAAAAGGAACAGTACACTAACATGCTCACACTGCACTCCATTGTCAGAATAGATGAAAGAGAAGTTCATTCGTGTTACAATATATTTGAGCCGTGTAATAAGACTTTAAATGTATCAAATTTGTAATCAGATCGTTCCAGATGTACCTATATTGTTGTTCGTATTGTTTGTCATGATTGTTTATTATTATTTTGTATTGTTTTATAAATTGAGTAATTTTAATAATTTCAATCAAGTTTTTGACTATGAAACGTATGCACATGATAGACTAGTTTAAAATTTTGCAGTTCGATTAGTATTAAGGTGTAATTTTGTAATAACTAATGCATTAATAGTTTACTAATTTTCGATTGGAGGTTTGGTTGGAAGGAATAATTGAAAATGTATTCAAGTGAAATAATGAAAATTATACTAAAATAATCAATACATTTATTAAAATAATAATGTTGAATATTTTGTTTCTTATAGATAATTTTTAAAAAGTGAATATTTTATGTCAAATATCTACACAACTCTTATTAACATAATTATTTTATTTTTAGAACTTGGGTTTAAACATTATTTTATTTACTTTGTGTGCAAAGCAAAAGAAAAAAAGTTTTAAAACAAAACTTTAAATCACTTTTTAAGTACTTTAACTTTTTAATAAAATAATAATTTAAAATTAAAAATACTGATGTAAACTTTTGACAGTAGGTCTTACGGAATTTGAATCTTATTAAATAATAATCGGTTATCACCATACGATAACTTTAAGTTATTTTTCTTGATGAAGTATTAAAATCAAGCATTTCAATAATAATTTAAATTTTATTCTTCGCACACAACGCGGTGTTATGCATCTGTCATATCCTTCAGCAATGGTCATTCAAACTTCTCTCCCTTCTTGATGTTTTGCAACACTTCCATCCGGTGAGAATGCAATCGACGTTTTTTCGAATCGAATCGTTCACCCTTCTCACCGATGTTTTTAAGGGTCACACTCGTTGATAAGTTATTTACGTATAAATATATCTTCCCTGCCTACGAAAGGAATACGATTTATACACACCATTTAGTTTTGTTTCCGATACTATTTAATTAAATAAGAAGAGTGCTCTATGTGAAAACTACATATTATAAGTTAGATACATGAAAAACGTAAAGTAGTTCACCAAGATTGTATTTAAGTAAATTAATCGCTGAAATATTTTCAGAATGTTCTGAGAAACTAAAAACTAAAACTATTTAACAAAGAGTATATGAAAAAATGTCTGATAAGAATTTCATTATGTCAGTATACTAGTTACAAATTATGGTGAATTTTAATATTAAAATAATCTAATAAATGCTGTAATCAAATAAGCTTTTTCCAGATTTTTCAAAAACACATTGTGAATGAACTCGAAATGTTTTCTTAGCTATTTCGTTCCAAGTCGTGATATTTTGAAAATTTATTAAATACAGATAAATACAGTGCCATAAATAAGGATATACTGAGTATAAGATTTCCAGCCATGAATTTGATTGGTTTTATATCTCATTTACGGTAACTTTGCTCAGATATTATGATATCGGTTACAACGATAATTCGGATATAAAGATCTTATTTTTAAATAAAAATTAGATAATTTATTTTTAATATTATATAATCTGTTTTGTATAACTGTACATTTGTAATACAGATGTTTGTTAAATGAAGCATTTTTTTTAAAAAAAAATCAAAATTTTTCAAGTATTTTTTATCATCCGGATACAACGAAGTTCGGATATAACGATCCGAAATGCAATTTAGTACTACAACAGTATATTTATCTCTTAAGACCGTAATAAACCGATGTTTAGGTGATAGTGTGTAGGTATCAAAAGTACTATGAATATTCCTCGGAACTCGGATGTGTAATATTGTCGAAATTAAGAAACCCTTTATTAGCTGTGATGAAATACATAACTATATGTGCTCACTAAGGAAACACCGGCCATACATTGGGAAAGGTCATATTCACGGTTGCGAAACCCAGCAGTACACATAAAACGGTCGAATGGCGATTCTAGTGTCCTTGTATAATCATTGGTTGTTGTTGTTGTAATGCAAGGAAGACTGTGTGTTTGTGTTGGTACATGCACATAGCAAATATGTACGCACACACGCGCATAGGGGAAGTGTTAGTAGAAGAATGGAAAAAATGTGAAAAAAAAATGAATAGAACAAAAAAAAAACACCACCTTAGTAATACGGTTGCATTATATGTTATGACGTCACCGCAACGGCTGCAGCTGCAACTACGAGAATATTGCATTTGCGCTTGCATAATAATAATAATATCATATGCATGTGCATCCGGCAGTGTCAACGAACTCTGACGACGTGGTGCATTGTGCAGCACTCGACGGCCTGCAGTTGGCGGCGATCGCTCCTGCTCTTATATTCACCCTCCAAAGGCTTCTTCGTATCGGTGGTGACAGGGATTTCACTGCACCACTGCGTAGTAGCTAAAGGATCACGTGCAGTGACGTAGCCAAGGGGGGGCTAAGGGGACTATAGCCTCCTCCACGGGCCATGTTTATATGTATAATATATCTTGACTATTTAATAGAATCAATGCTCATTTTAATTAAAGGCTTATTGATGTTATGCCATTTGAAGGACTTATTCCGGCCAATTTAAATATGTATGACGATATAAATATTATAAAAGCTGCTAAAATATATGTCCAAGATCTCCATGATGATACCTCATCTACAATCAGGGCTGACCTGTTCATATGGAGGCAACAATGGAGTCAAAATACTATTCCAAAACCGAATTCTGCTCTTGATTCACCCTCTCATCGCACCAATCTTCGACCTAACATTAAAATACTTTTACAATTATTCGCCACGTTACCAGTTACCTCTTTCACTCCGGAAAGAACGTTTTCAGCACTTAATCGCTTAAAAATTTTTTTAAGAAGCACCATATCGGAAAACAGACTGAATGGGTTAGCTATGGCTAATATAAATAAAAAAGAGCAATTCCATGAAAGTGAAATAATAACTGAATTTGCCAGAAATTCGCCTAAGAGAATGCAGCTGTCAGAGTGGAACAAGTGACTGAACACTGAAACCAAAATTATTATTATTATTATAAATTGTATATTAATAAATATTTTTAAAACTATACTAAAATGCTTGAATTACGTTTAGAAACTTGGTGGTAGATGGTGGGGGGGGGGTTAAGGGTGAATTCTCATATCCTCTCTTACCTTACTTATCCAAAAAAAGTGGTTAGCCCCCACCCCATTTAAAAATCCTGGCTACGCCACTGATCACGTGTTACTGCACGGTCGGTCGTGAAGAAACCGCGGTCGGGATGATGCGCTGCATGCGAGGGTTAAACGCATTTCCCGCGGTCTATCGCGGACATTCACCTTTCGAGTACTCCTGGATATAAAGTATTATGATATATTATAATTACACACGCGCGTGCGTGCGAATGCGCACATACGCACCACCGATTGTAATGCGTATTATTATAATGACAACGAGTACACGACAAACTGGTAAAAGTGCGAATAATGAACGCTGCAATTGAGACGACGCGTCGCGACGACAACGCGGCGTGTATAATATGAGTGTTTGTAGGGTTAGTGCACGCGAACGGAAAGAAAACAGAAGCGAAAGATTTTACCGGCCGGTTGCGGAACAGTCGGGAGGAAGAGGGATACTACTAATAATAGTAATAATAATAATAGTAATAATTATAATAATAATAATTATAATAGTAAACGCGCGCACGGGGTGTTGGCCTAGGGGAGAAGCTTCTATTTAGCGATGTCGTTGAACCTACACCGTTCATAAACGATAGGATTGTTGTGTGAAATTTTTTTCGCCTGGAAATGAATGAAAAAAAAAAAATTTCCCCTTCGCCTATAGTATAATGTACAGCAAGCAAGCGAGTAATAGCCGAGAGCGTGTACCAGCTGCCGCGGAAAACTTATACTCGTGCAGTCACCCAACCGACGACGGGTTTACGCAAGTGCAACAACTTTACAGGGATAACATCTCCGGTCATTACTCTTGCACTAGGCACAGATTTTCTAAGTGAAACCGTAATTATGTATGCTTGTTAATATCGAATTTTAGTATGAAATTATGAAATTAGCGTTTAGCAATGCAATTGTTTGTTAAACAAAAAATATAATTAAAAAATAGGAAAACTATAATTTAATTAGGCAATTTTAAAGACGTTTAACTAAAATCGTCTGATAAATGGAAAATAGAGTTTCCTGAAAACTATCTCACAATAAGATATTTTCAATAAATTAACAAAGTGGTCAACTACGAAGAAAATAGTTTACAAGTACATTTTTTTTTATGAATTTAAAATGCAATGTAATTTAAATAAAATGTAATGATTAATTATTTTGATAAACGAGAAGTTTAAAATCTTAATGTACGACGAACTAAACCATAAGAAATCGCATTTTATATTCAAATTAAGATCGTAAATTTGGTGTATACTTGTCGATGGCGAATGAAAATTCGTAAATATCAGTAAAGGAGTGTAATAATATAATATTTTTTTCGAAATGCGTATTAACAATATATTTGTAACGTTATTTATTCAATCAGTCCGATCAAATTACCTTATACTGCACAGCACGTTGTCATTCTGAACGACTACTATGTGATGCGCGCAGAAAATCATATTTTATTATTGAGTGACTTCGCACGCGAAAAATAATAACGGACGTGCAATAATATTGTTTGCCGATTTATATATACATGAAATACGTTAAATAATACGTTTCGCAGAGCGTTACGAGGGAAATAATAAAAATTCCAATCCAGGATAAAATAATCATTTTTATACGGACAATTAAGTTTTGCGTTGCACAGTAAAAATCGTCATAGGCCGCATTAAAAATGTGGGCCCCAAGCGAAACGGAAAAGTGCATAAAATAACATAATAAAGTTAATTCGTACGATTTGTATGGGAACTGGAGATTACTTATTTCGCCAAACTGGTGGTGTCTGACTAATGATACAGTCTAATACAGCTATCGGTCGCCCCTTCTCCTCGCCACTTCGAATATTATAGTATCTGCCGATCCCTCCGGCGCGCGCGGTAGTCACGGATTTACTTTTTATTATTGCGTTTTATTTGTTTATAATAAAAGCGAACACGCGTCGGCGGCTGGCCCGCGCCGCCAGTTAGTCGTCAGCAGCACAAAGTCGGCTCCGAATACGATCGTGTGCGGCGCTGTACACCTCGCCCTACGAGTGGTGTAATAATTTTACGACCTTATCGAATATAATTTGCATCGTGAAAAATGTCAAAATGCATTGCGACTGTCAGACTTGTGATTTTATTGTTCTTCCGTGTACAATGTTCGGGCAGGAGAATTCGCACTATTCAAACCATACACTCTCCGTATCTCCTCCTCCCTCGCCACACCATTCACTGAGCACGAGGAGGCGGAAGGAAAGATAATAATAAAATAAATTGAATATTTTTAACGTGTTCGCGTTTTTGTCAATAAAAACCGAAAAATCCCATTCCCAACGATTTTTATTTTAACGTGCCGTAAACCGTTAGCGTTTTAGAAATAATTCCCGTTTTACACCTACAGAGCGATTGAAAACGACGCGTACTATATAATTGCGTATTCTGTTGAACACATAAAAAAAAAAAAAAGTAAAAATATAATTTATTTAATGGTTTGTGCGTGTATGGGTAATGTGTATACGTATAATCGTGCATATTAAAAAAGTATTGTAAGTTATAATGGATAAAGCCATAATATATGCTAACCTATTAGGAAATGTCAATGTGATGATGATGTACTATATAAATCTAAACTCAAAAAATACTAGTCACTATAAATTATTATCAAATGGATCATATGTTTTTATTTTTTGTTCATTTTTCATTATATATTCGTATCGTTATTTTATTAAAAATTGGTATCTACAAAAGTATTTTGACTTATTGTATTTTTAATTTTCTAGATATTCAGACATAGCTTAAAGTCGGTCTATATAAAGGTAACAAATCACAAAAACTTCACGAATCGGATGAAAATGTAAAATCATAATTAATTTCTATAAGGACGAGTATTAGAGTTCCATCTCTAAGTAACTTTGTTGAAAATTAGGTTGTAATATTTGATGTAATAAATTATTGTATGACTTGGTTTTTGACTAAAATCTGAATCTCCGATTGTTTTTCATATTGATTTTTTGACTAGGATGAGGTTTGATGACTAAAATAGTTCCTAAATAATCTAGGTTCCATTTATTAATGTGTTCGATTATTATTTAATAATGTAACTACAGTACGCAGATAATAAGTTTTCTATCCGGAGGTAAGTCTAAGTAGGAAAGTTTTCAGATTTATGCAGAATTTGATACACTCCGGATGGTCTTCATAAAACCGACTCGTGGAGTATTATTTAAGGTTCTATCATTCAATACGATTAAATCGTTATGGAAAATACGGATAGCAAAATTTGCTAAATTATTTTTTATAATTTTCAACGTCCGCGGGGAGTGAACTGCGCCGAGTAGAACACTTATAATTTCTCATATCATCTCGGCTAAGTAATCCGTCTTCGAGAAGCATAAGTAAATATCAGGTCATAGGTCTCATGGACCAGGTAAACGGTGCGTCATCGCGCTGCTATGTACATGACTTGTGTTCACCAGCATCGCGCTGTGCAGATCGTGTGGACGAAATAATATACGATGTACATGTATAACACACGTGCGCGAGAGACCGGCCCGGGGGAATAATAGAGAGAGGAGAGCGAAAAAATGCTCCTCGAACGCCGTAAAACCGTCAACACATTATGTACATTAATAACATTGTCACGGGCTGTGAATAGTGCAAGCGCAAATAAGGTTTATTACCGTTTTATGATCGGGCTCGCAGCCGCCGTATGATGATTGGTTTGACGAAAATCGATGATAATTCCGTGTTTTATCGTCGATCCGGCGCGCACTCCATCCCCCCCGCCCGATAAATATATTATTGTTGCTCATAAATAACGTTGATATTTATAGCTTTTAATTTCTCAAATGGACCTATCGTCTCTCGTCCCGCACCTTCCGTTTATAATATGTAATAATATGTAATATAATAATATAAAACGTTGCCACACATCGCCTCGCCACGTCGTCGTCGTCGTCGCATGTGTCCCTCGACCGTGCCGAATCGTTCCAGTCGACGCCGCCACGAATAATTCGTTTCGTTCATCATGGAAAATAAACGAAACGGCTACTATTGTGCGTTACATAAATCACTATAGTTATTTTTACGATCGGCCGAGTGCATTGTGAGTACAATGCGAAACTAAAATATGTAACTACCTATATGAGATATTTATAAAATAAATATAAAAAAAAAGGGCGAAACTCTTAGGTCGAAAGAGGCTCCACGGTCGAGTCAAATATATATGAGATATATGAATTATATTTTTATAGTGGTCTTTTAAACTTGAAACTAATGTACTAATTGATTTCGAATAAACGATTCGAAAGAGACCGGGTGGATCTGTTTATACTTCTAAAGATGGTTTATAAAGTATAACCAGATTTCTTAATAAAGTAAGTTGAACTTTTAGTATTCTAACATTTGCGGAAAGACATCTAAAATTTAAGAAAATTTCAAAATTTCTTAAAAATGCCGATAAAAGTACCTATTCAGTAAATGTTTTGAGTCACTAAGATTAATATTTATAGGATAACAACTATCGTTTGATAGAAATTCATTGAAATTACCGATTTAGTCAACAGTTCATTTTGTAACTATTAACGCATATACTACTTTTTTTATAAGTTTTCAGAATTTTCTTTTTTTTCTATAAAGGAATTTTTTTGAAAAATCTTGTATCCAATTTTCAAGCTTTAAGTGTAAAAATTTAAAATTTTAGAAATATTTAACTTCATAATTGTAGCGAATTTTCGTGATTTTAATTGTTTTGTTAAAATTTAATATTTAAAAAAAACGAACAATTTTTTTTTTAAATAAAACTCAATTTTTTTTGAAAATTATCAGTTTTATTTATATTTGTAAAACTTTTTATGAAATGTTCAAAACTTATTTCCAAACTAAAATTTTTGTATTGAAATTTTCGAAAAAATGCCATAACAACATAAAGTTTTCAATTTACCATATGTTTATAAATAAATTTTTTAGAATATTAATGGACGATGTTTAAGTCTTTAAAATAATAATTTTTGAATTGTGATAGAAAATAAAAAATAGATTTTAAGGGAAACTGTTATGCCATTTATTTTTTGACGAAAAACATTTCATCAGGTTTTTTTGTAATTATGAAAACCGTTGGAAATTCGTTGTAGGTACAACTTCTATTAAAATAACTATTTTTTTGCTGCAGTATTAATCATGAGCATTGAATAAAATAAAACAAATGGTGATTATATTTTATGATGTCCTTACATCGAAATTGTTAATATACGAGTATATTTTTATAACTGATAAGCACGGAAGAATATTTTGGCAATACTCGTTTATTGTAAACAACTGGATCAATATTCAAATGATTATTATATCTGCACTATTTTGTACCTTGAGTTTAGAAATTCCGCCGTCAAACATTCCAAAATGTGAATGTCTTTTGTGTTACATTATTGTCCAAATGTACAAGGTGAACAGATTAATTTGGTATTCCCGAAACAATACCGGAGGGGTTGATTCCGACGTCTCTTTATCCTGTTACATGACCTTACGAGAGTTAAGAAGACGTAAACTTCGGACCCTCGAGAGTGTGACGACCAAGTATCACGGAATGTGTAGTAACCCCTCGGCCACGGCTTGTAATCTCGAAACGGATATCTGCCTTAATTAATTGGTCCTGTCTTAAAGTTTAATTGGTTTCCGGCATCTCACTTGTGACGTATTTTGCTGCTTGTCCGAACAATTTTGAAACCAACAACAACCAAGCACGCTGGTCCTAGTAACACGACGCTGACACTTTATATATATATGTATATATAATGGACTAATGCGCTCAGAGAGAGACTTCAATTTATCATTGTTTATCAAGTTGGAGAAGTTCCACAGAAATGATTATTATTATACAGTCTTCAGTTATATAATAACGTAATGTAACGCGCAGCCATGTTTTTAATGGACGAAATTCTGCAGCATATTTCTATTACGCTTGTCATTAATAATTTTGTAATTGTACGAAAATATATTTGATATGATGTTATCCGTGTTCGCAGAACGCTAACAGTCAAATAACATGTTCATAAGCTCGAATCGTCTTCTTAGACTAAAGGATATGAATTCGTTTAATAACGAGAGCTACTATTAATCATTACAATAGTATTATAAGCATACTTATGAAAACGAGAATATACGTAAACGACAAAAAAAAATGTTTAAAGGTGTTGATAAAGGATTACGGTTTATCCAATGGCATGCCCATTCAAATATATTCTTACATCATACGAAATACAGTGAGCTGTATAAGTGCATCGGAAACGATAAAATGACACATACAAACACACACACGCACTCAAACGAGCAGTTTCTTTTAACTACGAATGAGATTAACCCATTATAATATTATTATTGTTGGCCACTGCATGCGCACGTGAAAAAAAACGGCGTTGCGCAATGCGCTCGCGCGGGAACACTGACCTCCCTCAATCGACCGGATGTGATCGTGCACAACGGTCTATTAATATTTATTTTGTGCATGAACCCCACGGGTACCTACCCGGGAAACGTATTACCCTTACGAGATTCTCGTGCGTGCAATTCACGGCCATCATCGTTGTATTACAATATGTTCGTTGAATTCCAAACCACGGAAAACTGGACGTCAATGCATTAATTTAACTTTTTAAACAATATTTATAATGATTAAAAAAAAAAAAACGAATGGAATATTTATTTAGATTTATCAAACTCAGATTATATACGGTTGTTTCGTAATTAATGTTGTGGTTCTTTTCATTTTATTATAGTAATAACAAGATGTAAATCAAATGATGAACACCATTTATTTCTTTGGACCCGGTTTATCTACTATATTAGTCATCCGGACTCAAACAGAAATGACCTGTCTATATAAGGGACTCTGCGCTAAATAATATTTATGATTTTTGATTCGTGATCAAACCTTGGTGATCGTAATCTGACGGAAATATTCACGTGTCCTCGTCTGCTATGGTTTCTGCAATTTGTGACGTTTCAAAGCGATTACAAACACAATAATTATAAACCTACTCTCCAAAAAACAGTATTTGTGTGGTTGTCTTAACATGTTATTATAAATTATAGGTTTTAACGAGTAGAAAAATAGTATTCTCGATGAAAATAATATGATCCCTAGGTCAAGTATTTTTCACGCACATAAATTCCGGATGTATTCTTAAAATAAATTTGCAGCCTTCTCCAAAGATCCAACGACGTACGCACAAACCAGGTGTGTTTAGAAAATAATGGGACATCATCGTTTATTGAAAAATATTTATTATTCGTATACACTATTATTGTCGTCTTCAAAATAATCTCCATTAGATATTATACAATTGTTTGCAATATGTTCCAGCTTTTGCCGATTCTCGAAACACTTCTTAATCTCGATATTTGGGATAACCTTAGCTCTTTCAGCGATTAATGTCATCTATACTTGTAAAACGACGACCCTTTAAGGTTTTTTTTTTATTTTTAGAAGTAGAAAAAAGTCACACGGAACCATATCTAGCGAATATTATATTTAAATGATGCCTAGTATATTCTAATATATCTTCTTCTTCTTGTCGTATCGGTTTTCTAATATATTATATTCGTATATAAATGCATATGTATGTACATAAATATAATATATCGTTATATATATTCATTGTGTGAAACTTTAGAGCTATTATTTCTCTTTTGAATCTTCTCACGTTACGCAAAATCATAAGCATTTGTGAAGAAGAGTTATGGTTTTTATAATTTACAGTATATAAATCGTCTTTATCTTTGGTTTTAAAAAGTGTTCGTGTTTTTTAATTTAAATTCATTTCCAAGCATTTTAAGTTATGAAACACTTGGCTACAACGTCAAAGGTACCTACCAGTGCATTTAATCAATAATCAATTCATAATCAACTCTTCATATGGAAGATATCAATTTCACTACATAATGACGGTATCATTGGTTAGAAAACTTTTTCAAATTCAATTTAACTTTTGTGCATAATATACAAGGTACATAAATAGCATTCGTTTAAGAAAAAATTAAAATATTTATATTGAGTTTTATACATTTAAAATAAGTGGATTAGTTATTTTTGCAATTCTGAAAGAAACAAAAATTACAAGGAATATGCGGTTAATCGTTTACGATACTGCACGCATTGACGACAACCGATGGATAAAAAATATGATATAATTGGCAATGCGAATGCGAGGGAAATAGAGAAGAAAAACGACTGACAGTAACAATTCATGTTTTGTTTTTACGTCATGCCCGATTTGGATTTCGCGTTTTAATAACAAAAACCATACAGACGTACTGTTCTTGAAATACTATTATTCTTTAATCGGGATTTTACAGGTTGCCGCGTGTTCTGAACACTGTTTACCGACGCACCGCCGTGGACAAAAAGCGCGTTCTATTGTTCCGCCCGATTAATAAACTTTAAATCCCTGCGAACGTGTGCATATATAATAATATGTATACACATGCCTGTATCCACGTAGTCAGAGGAGTACACTTCGGTACACCGGAACATTAACTGCACATTGCATATGCAACATAATACACATTTATATACAACTGCAACGTGTAAGTTTGTGTACCGTAGTTCGCTTCGAATGTGTGTATAATATTCAAGAGGAAAGCCGATTACCGATAATCTCCCACACATACACACACACACACACACACACACACACACACACACACACACACACA